>NC_067495.1:10904121-11027387 GCF_947179515.1 Apodemus sylvaticus | reverse complement strand
AAAGAAGCAATAAGACCAGGCCCAAGCTTTCACATCAAGGCTGGGTGAGGCAGCACAGTATGGGGAAAAGGGACCCTAGTGCAGGTCAACAGTAGGAAAGACCCAAGCCCCATCGTTAGGAGTGCCACAAAACCACCACATTAAACAACCACAATATATATGTGAAGACAGCGCAGGCTAATGCAGGCTCCCTGGTTGCTGTTTCAGGCTGTGTGAGCCTCTATGAGCTCTGCTTACTTGGTTCTCCTGGGATCCTCAAGCCCTCTGGTTCCCTACAGTCCTTTCTCCTCCTCTTCCTTGGGGCCTTTCCGGAGTTGTGACTGGTGTTTGGCTGTGGGACTCTGCACTTGTTCCCATCAGATGCTGGAGGAAGCCTCTCTGACGATGAGTGAACAAGGCACCAATCTACGAGTATAACAGAATATCATTATGAATCTTTTCATTGATCTTATCTTTACCAGTCTTGTTTGGTACCCTTAGCCATCCAGCTTCTGGTTCCAGGCTATCCAAGCAGTGTCTGGTGTGGGTTTCCTCTTGTGGACTGGGCCTCAAGGTGGACCAGTCATTGGTTGGCCACTCCCATAAGCCATTATTGCCCCAGCGCATCTTTCAGGCAGGACAGATTGTGGGTCAAAGGTTTTGTAACTGGGTTGGTATCCCAATCCCACCCCGGATGCCTCGCCTGGTTTGTTACAGGAAATGGCTCGTTCAGGCTCCATATCCTTCATTACTAGAAGTCCTCACTAGGGTCATTCTCATATAAGTTCCAAGAAGTTTCTACTGCTCTAGGTTTCCACATTGTACCCCAAGCCTACCCCCCAAGTTCAAGTAGTCTCTCCCTCCACTGCTTCCTCCCCAAACTGATCTCTTCTGTTCCTTCAGCACCTCCAGTCCACCCACATAATCAGTTCTATTTCCCCTTCCCAGGGAAATCCAGACATTACTCCTAGAGCCTTCCTTGTTACTTAGCCTGTCTGGGGTCTGTGGACTGAAAGCATGACCTATCCTTTGCTTTCATTAAGGACCCATGAAAAAGTCTAATGTTTGACAAAAATGAGTTAAATAGATCTGTAAGCTTTGGGAAATGTTATATCAGCAGAAATAATGTCAGATTAGATTGAAGGTGACAGAAGATGAAATGACACAAGTCCGTGGGATTCTTAAACTTTGTGAAGAACAAAAGTGGATAAGATTACTCACTTGTAATCTTGTACCACTCAAAGGACACATGATTCAAACAAACTATTAGAGAGTCCAGAGGGAAGAGATCTGGCTATAGATAAAGTCATGGAATCAATAGAGCCAGGGTAAATGGTCTCACATCTCATGACGTTATTGTTCTGCTCTGATAACCAATAACGTTTTACATAGTTGGGTTTTGACATTGACTGGATTGAAGATTCCTTTCATTATACTTTCTTTCTTTTGGACTATGAAAGTTATTGGTTATAAGTGAACCAAAATACAACCAAAAAGCAGAAACAAGATATTAATAGAAAGGAAAATTGAAATAAATATGTATGCTGGGGCCTGGCTTTAACCCAAAAGATTCAAGAAAGCGATATCCTGACTTAAATGGCAAAGTACAGATGCCAACATCTATGTACCAGAAATACACCAAGCATTTCCTCTTAAAAAAGTGGGGTTTTTTTGAAATGGGATAAAACTCATGCTTATATCTAATGAATACACGTTCAAAGGTATACAGGATTGTCAACTAAGCCTATTTAAATAAGTAAATTGAATCAAAATGGGTCTCAATACTGCATGAAGAGGACTGTCAAACCTCTACCTGGAAATATATTTGACATACTTATCACTGCCCTGTAATTACTGAGGGGTTGTAAAGACAGTTTCTAGTAAAACACATTATTTCTACAATGTCAATTCAAGTGTAAACTGAGAAGAGTTACACTTCCCTCAAAATCAGGGTAGGGTGGACACATTGCGGAGATAGATATTTTTAGGCTCGGAGGCCTAGTCAAAACCCATGGCCCACCAAGCACCAATGACATCTCAAAGCCTAAGATGTCATAAAGGTAGCTCCTGGCCAATGAGGTGCAGAAGCTGGGGGTGCAATGGGCCTGACTGAACATTGTCTTCAGAGAACCAGTCCTGCTGGTGAACCAGGCACAGCTTACCGGAGCCCAATCCATCAAACCATCATGTCGGGAAAGAAGAGCCAAGAAAAGTCTTGCAGTGACAACAAGCAACTGGAAGATCCTTCTTCTAGGCCTGAGGTACAGGTTCCTGTGAACTACGTATACCGCCTACTGCAGGAGGAGCAATATACCCCCTGCCTAGGTTCCACAACTTCAGATTTCCTCCTTGCGATGCTTGATTACCTTACCGACTACATCCTGGAGGTGGTGGGCTCCGAAGCCAACATCAACAGCCAGCAAAATATCTCACAAGATAGAGAGAGACAGAGAGACCATGACCGCGAATCCCCTCAAGCCTTCAAGAACGCGCCTTTCTCTCTGTTTGATGAGATGCCTGGACCCAGAAGGAATGGCTAAAGAATGGGGTACACAACCCAAGGGTGGGAAGCCTCACCGACTCAGCTAGAACCATGAAGGCTAATAGCAGAGGAGGCTCTCCTGGTGTCCATGAATACTAATAAAATGTTTAAATGAAAGTTACTTGTTTTGACTTATTTCAATTTGTCTCTCTGGGTTGGAGGTTATCCAC
This sequence comes from Apodemus sylvaticus, assembly GCF_947179515.1. NCBI lineage: Eukaryota > Metazoa > Chordata > Mammalia > Rodentia > Muridae > Apodemus > Apodemus sylvaticus. The sequence continues at coordinate 11,024,696 of NC_067495.1, read as the reverse complement.
AAGATACTAAGGGAAGGATGGGAGATGGAAATTATGGTTAAGAGTGGGTGTTTGACTCAAGAGAACACTTCTCAGTTGGGGAGGGGGGGGCTTGGGTAATGACCCTTGTGGGAGGAACTGGGCAGAAGGGAGGGTGGAGAAAGACTCCCTTGTTGGCTCTGAGTACAAAAGAAGCCTCAGAGATTGGAAGTTGGCTGTAACCCATGGGAGGAGATATGGAGACCAAGTATGGAGCAGAGACTGAAGGAAAGACCATCCAGAGACTGCCCCACCTGGGGATCCACCCCATATACAGCCACCAAACCCAGACACTATTGTGAATGCCAACAAGCACTTGCTGACAGGATCCTGATAGATCTGTCTCCTGAGAGGCTCTGCCAGAGCCTGACAAATACAGAGGTAGATGCTCACAGCCAACCATTGAACTGAGCACAGGGACCCCAATGAAGGAGCTAGAGAAAGGACCCAAGGACCTGAAGGAGCTTGCAGCCCCATAGGAGGAACAACAATATGAACCACCCAGTCCCCCCAGAGCTCCCAGGGACTAAATCACCAACCAAAGAGTACACATGGAGGGACCCATGGCTCCAGATGCATATGTAGCAGAGGATGGCCTTGTTGAACATTAGAGGAGAGGCCCTTGGTCCTGAGAAGGCTCTATGACACAGTATAGGGGAATGCCAGGACAGGGAAGTGGGAGTAGGTGGGTTGGTGAGCACGGGGAGGGGGAATGGGATAGGAGTTTTTGGAGGGGAAACGAGGAAAGGGGATAACATTTGAAATGTAAATAAATATCTAATAAAGAAAGAGAGAAAAAAACCTTACTAGCAAGTTATATTTTCAGTATATTAACTTAGAAGACACTACTGATGAGCAGAAATTTTGCAGGGAGGTCTTCTTTCATGGGAGGGAAGGTCTCAGAGGAGAAGGAAAGGGGCATCAGTGAAGGGGTACAGAGTGTACGTGAGCCACATGACTGGGTATAAGGGACAGAGCATTCAGTTGATGATAGTGTGGTGGTGAAGCCAGAAAGAAACATCCATTTTAGAAGAGGTAAAATGCTTAAACACCTAGTCTTAGGATCTGTTTTCTAGAGAGCCTGTGATTTATAGCAAACTTCTGGAGAGAAGATGGCAAAGACTCGAGCTTGCCAGCTATATCTACTGTCCCTTTGTCTATTTTTTTCTCAGACCAATTCAGAATTTTATGATCTATGTGAATAGTAGTTAGGTTTTTTAAAATCTGGATGAAAAACTTCAGTTATACTTGGCCCATGATTGAATCTCAGTTTGAAGCTATAAACTCTAATTCTCTGAACATATATCTCCTCCTAGGCCTATTGTCTCTGTAAAGACTCACCGAAAAGGGAATCAAACAAGTCCAACTTCCAAATTCCCCTTCAGGCTCTAAACAAAATCTGAGAAGTGGAAACTACTTGATCACACAGAGCTGTTCATCCAGCAGGTTTAGGCCATCTTTACAGGGTCAGTATGGGCTTGGGACCCCAAAGACTAAGTTCTTAGCACAAATAAGATTTATTTCCCTTAAAGAGACATGAAGAAGGGAACAAGAAACAAATAGGACATGGAGAGTAAGGGAGAAGAGGGAAGAGAATAAGGGGTAACGGGTAGTTGTCCCAGAAGCAGGGGAGAGGACGAAGAACTGGCTGTGGATAGAGGAGACAGACATGTCCCATAGGCAAATGGCAGTTTATAAAGGTAAACGGGAAGCCTCATGTTATGATGAGGTATTCGATTTTGATTGGATACGTTAATTAGGACAGCCAGAGGGAGCTTTTGATTGCTAGACTTTAATATGTTGATAGCTGAACTTTGAGAACAAAAAGCTACAGGAGGAGGAAGTGGCCGAATAAGAGAAGAGACCTTGGTGGCGAGTTTTAGAAATATAACCTTATGTCTTTGTTTTTGTTTGTAGTAAGACAGAGGGAATGGGGAGAAGGGTGAACCTGCCAGAGCTATGTTTGACATGCTGGCGGTTGCGATTAGGAGCAGGTGTTTGAATCAAGGGAGCACTTCTCATTGGGGGTGGCTTGGGTAATGACCCTTCATGCCTATGGCTTCTCCTAGATAAGGCCTTTCTTCTGTAATACTGCCCTCAAGTTGACTCAGACGGCTCTTTTTCTATAAGCCGTAGGCATGGGCCAAACCCGATTTTACACATTGGACAGCTCTGTAACCGTTTATCGTGGTCTAAATATATTAATGGATTCTTTGGCATTACTGATTTGCCTACGGGGGACATTTCATGTTCAAACTGTCAGTGGTCAACAGTTTACAAAAGGATGTCCATAATGTCAAAGGCAGTGCTCAAATCATAGAAGGTGGAATGGTATACTAAAGTGGGATGAACAGTTTTAGTTGAAAAACAATGTTTTGTTGTACTGTTGAAATCAAATAGAATGATTTTTCCCCCAAATGGGGCTATACTCATTAATGTGATCAGTTTGCTAGCATGGGCTCCTGTAGACTGAAGGAGGATCAGGAAGCCCAGTGGGCACCAATGACATCACAAAGTCTGTTGTCACAAAGGACTAGGGTGGAGCCCAGATGACGCTTTCTGGCTATAAAAGCCGGTGCTGTCTTGAGAGACCCCCAGATCAGAAGAGAGTCAGAGCTGAATACACACCATCGATCGGGGATCGGGCGCGATGGAAAACAAACGGCAGAGGAAGCATAGCACAGCTCGCTCCTCAGGAGCAGAGCCTCAGTTCTCTGTTAGCAAAATAGAGCGCCTTCTTCAAGAGAGAAACCTGCCCAAACGCCTGAACTCTTCAGCACCTGTTTTTCTCGCGGGTGTCCTCGAATATGTGACATCCAACATTCTCGACCTGGCTGGCCAAGAGGCCCACACCAGCGGCAAAAAACTAATTTCCCCAGAGAACTTGACCACGGCGGTTCAGAACAACGAGGAACTCCGCCATCTCTTCAAAGACAACCAGTACATGATTGATGCGACACCAACACCGGGACCCATTGAGACACCAGGACCCGAAGAGACTCCGAAAGCTGATGAGACACCAAGACCCGAGGAGAAGTGATGCCTGCGTCTCGAAGGCAGAAAGTCCATCTTAAAGCCTCAACTCAACATGGATGACTCCCTTGTTGGTGGAGGGGGGTTAAGCAGACATTTATTAAAGTGTCTAAACCATTACTAGTGATTTTGATTCATTTCAGTCGGTCGGAGGGGACGGAGGTGATCATCGAACACCCAGGAGTGCAGGGTGTGGGATTGGGTTGGGTCGGTTGAGGTAGGGGGTGGCACAGAAACTGGTTTCTGGCAGGTTGGGTGGTGGTGGTGAGTTTCTAATGGGGATGGTGTGAGCAGTGGCCTTGGGATGAAAAGGTGGCTGAGGAAGAGGACAGAGTGTAAGTATTTTAGCTTCGAAGGGAAAGCCTTCCTCTACCGAAGTGTTACAGCTCTGCTCCTGCTGCTGCACGGAAGAAGACACGGTCTCCCCAGTAAAAGTGTTCTGGCCACCCAGACACCCCAGGGCTCCCAGGGACTGAACCATCAACCAAGGGGAACACATGGTTCCAGCCAAAAAGTGTGGCAAAAGAATGCCTTGTCGGGCATCAGTGGGAGGAGAGGTCCTTGGTCCTGTGAAGGTCCTGTGATGACTCAACAAAGGGAAATGCGGGGGGGGGGGGGGGGGGGGAGGGAGGGGAGGTGGGAGTGGGTCAGGTGGAGGGGCATATACGTGGAGGCAGGGGTTGGGAGGAGGAGTTGGGGGTTTTCATGGAGGGGGGAAACAGGGAAAGGTTTTAGCATTTGAAATGAAGAATATATTCAATAAAAAAAGAAAAGTGTTCTGGTTAGGGCACAGTGGTGTCCCTAGTGAAAGTGTAACATTTCTGCTCCTTCAGGGAATGGTTTCCCTGGGCAAAATGTTACAGCTCTGCTTGTGTATAGTGAGGATCTCCCCAGTAAAAGCCCTGTTCCTGCCAGTGTTACAGCTCGGATCCAAAAGGTATCCTGGCAATTCAAAGGCACAGACTACCACAAAGTCACATCACACAACGAACTTAACCAAAGGGGTTTATTAGGAAGGGAAAACCAAAAGGGGAGTCTGTCTCTTCTTGGGCAAGAAACAGCAGGGAACTGAGCAGAAGGGCAGGGTTTATATGGAGTTACTTGGAGTGGCAGAGCTTTTCAGGGTAGAGATTTCTAGGGTGAGGATTGATGACATTTCAATGCCTGAGCTTGGATGAGCTGAAGGACTGATGGGTTTTCCTATTCAGGGATTGGTGGGTTTCTAGAACAAGTTCAGGGGTTGGTGGAGTTCTGTTTCTGGCCCTGGTTTTGGGCTTGGGGTCAATTCAGTGTATTCTTTCTGAGGCCTTGGTCATAGGGTCAAGTCTGGGTCAGTGTGTCCTTTCCTTGACCCTGATCTTGGGGTCAACTTGGGGTTGGTGTGTTCTTTCCTTGGCTCTGGTCTTAGGATCAAGTTAGGGTCATGATATCCTTTCCTTGGTCCTGGGCTTGGGGTCAATTCAGTGTATTCTTTCTGAGGCCTTGGTCATGGGGTCAAGTCTGGGTCAGTGTGTCCTTTCCTTGACCCTAATCTTGGGGTCAACTTGGGGGTCGGTGTGTTCTTTGCTTGGCTCTGGTCTTAGGATCAAGTTAGGGTCATGATATCCTTTCCTTGGTCCTGGGCTTGGGGTCAATTCAGTGTATTCTTTCTGAGGCCTTGGTCATGGGGTCAAGTCTGGGTCAGTGTCTCCTTTCCTTGACCCTGATCTTGGGGTCAACTTGGGGGTCGGTGTGTTCTTTCCTTGGCTCTGGTCTTAGGATCAAGTTAGGGTCATGAGATCCTTTCCTTGGTCCTGGGCTTGGGGTCAATTCGGTGTATTCTTTCTGAGGCCTTGGTCATGGGCTCAAGTCTGGGTCAGTGTGTCCTTTCCTTGACCCTGATCTTGGGGTCAACTTGGGGGTCGGTGTGTTCTTTCCTTGGCTCTGGTCTTAGGATCAAGTTAGGGTCATGATATCCTTTCCTTGGTCCTGGGCTTGGGGTCAATTCAGTGTATTCTTTCTGAGGCCTTGGTCATGGGGTCAAGTCTGGGTCAGTGTGTCCTTTCCTTGACCCTGATCTTGGGGTCAACTTGGGGTCGGTCCTTGGCTCTGGTCTTAGGATCAAGTTAGGGTCATGGTATCCTTTCCTTGGTCCTTGTCTTGGGGTCAAGTCAGAGTCAGGGTGGGTTTTTTTGTTTTTGTTTTTGTTTTGTTTTCTTTACAGAAGCTGTCCTGATAGGTTATGAATGTAGAAGGCCTTGGGATGACTAGTATGGTACTGCTCTCTGGAGAGGGATTAGTGAAAACATGGATTGTGGTGGGGAAGGCATCATTCTTGAGTGGGGATGCTTTAGGTAAGCAGGTGATGGCTTTGGTGGGAGGAGACTATTGATTATTGAGTGGACCATTGTTAGCATTTACCTCAAGGATCAGGAAGTGTTGACTGAGCACTGAGGGGTAATCATGAAACCAGAAGGAAATATACAAAATAGAAACTATTATCTGTGTTTTCCTTTAGAAGAATGTAATTCTCTGCTTCGTTTTAAAAGAGAGAACGTTGTGTGGAATATATGCTTTAGTTTTTGTGCACACTGGTACACTAAGCAATTGTATATGAATGCTATTTGGCCTAAGACCTACAATTTAGGCAGGTCTAACTGGTTATGGAACATTAGTTTCTTTCTAATCCAGTGGCTGGCAATGAAAATACCATGGAATTAGTCATTATACTCAGATAACTTTTCTCAAGTAATGTTCTTTGTGTGAACAGCCTTATTCTCAGGCCTAGAGTACTCAGTTGGTTAAACGGCTATCTGATGCTGAAAAACCATTTATTTGGCTTATGCCTGTAGCTAAAAGTAGTCTAAAACATAGTCCTTATGTTATGTCACAGGACAGCATCAAAGAAGAACTGATCTAATATGATAGAAGTTATAGAAGATAGGTTGATTAAACATATAGGATGAACAGCTCTGTATAGACTTTACAGTTCATGTATTTAAGGTGTCTCTCTGAGATAGTTTCTTTTCTGGCCATAGTTTAGAGTTTGGACTTGATTCAGCCATGGCTAGCAAAGCAGTTGTAGAGTCAAGGATCGACAGGGATACTCCCTTTAAACATTGTATTGAGCTATGCCTATGGATTTTATAGGAAACATGGGTTTTCACAAGTAAGCATTTCGTACAATTGTATAGCAAGAAGAATGCCACTTAAGGTCAAATAATCTTCCCATGCTATGCAAAATAAAATTATAAAGTCATTAAGGGTGGTTTGATGATCAAAATATTTGTAAGCATATTGATCTACTTTATTGTCTCATAAGCAGTAAGTCCTGAGTATCTATTTTAATCATTGGCAAAGATCAGTTTGATATGCTTTTTTATTTGAAAACATCTAAAAGGTACAAGACACAAACTAGTAAAGGTTAGAACCAAACATTTAAAATTAGTAACTGAGGGCTGGAGACACACACAGCTCAGTGGTAGGAAGCTTATATAGCAGTGAGTGAGGTCTTAGGTTCAATCCCTAACACAATAAATATAAATAGATGCATAGATGCATAGATAGATAGATAGATAGATAGATAGATAGATAGATAGATAAACAATTGAAATCATGCCACAATAGTGGTGTCTGCAAGAAAAGTGCTGCAAAGCACTGGCACATTAAAGATATTTAGAACTCACAATTGTCTAGGTCAGTAGTTATCAGCCATCCTAATGCTGTGACCCTTTAATACAGTTAGTTCCTCATGCTGTATTATTATTATACATGGCATTATTTTTGTTGCTACTTCATAACTGTAATTTTCCTGTTATGAATCATAAGATAAAATATCTGTTATGCAGGAAATATAATATGTGACCCCCAAAGGGGTTGAGACTCTAGGATGAAAGTCACTGATCTAGTTCCTTCCCATTGAGTGACACACTTTCTAAACTTTTATTACTATTTTCCATACCCCAATTTGAGCACCAAATGGTATACATTATATTGAAATAGCACTGTGTTTTCTGAAATGTGTATAATCATTGTGTATACTCTATAAATGAAATAATATACAAATATAATCCATGGCAAGTCTTGAGAACATATTTTCGAATTATTCTTTTATTTATTTTTTGAGGCAGGAATGGTGTTAAACTATCTTTAATCCAGAATTCAGGAGACAGAAGCAGGTAGAGCTGAGTGAGTTTAAGGCCAGCCTGAACTACATAGTAAGTCACTGCACACAAATCATTATGATATAGTAAAAACCTGTCTTTAGGGAATAGAAGTCTTCCATCTGTGTTGGTATGTGAGTCTTGTTTAAACAACCATATCATTGAAACTTCACAAATGCTATGTGTAGAAAAGTAGCAGGGGTGTTGGTTCTCTGGCTCTTACAATCTTCTTCAACCTTCTTCTGAAATGTTCCCTGAGATTTAGATGTAGAGGTTGCTTTGTAGATAGCCCATTTGTGGCTGGGAATCCCAGGGTCAACTATTCTCTGCATTTTGATGAGTTGTGACAGAAGTGTTGGTCTTCTGCAAAAAGTAGCTTATTTGCTGAGGGTGAGAGATACACTGAATTGTGTATATATAAGAATAAGTGTTACAAATGCATTTAGAGGCTGAGTGATTTAGGAAAATGTTACTACTGGGGAGAACTTCTTGATTGAAAAATTTTAAGTATAATTCATGACTACTAGTATATCAGATAAATCTTTTTGTAACACTTTGCTCATCACAAAATGACAGAATTGATATTTGTAACTTCCCAAAGGTTTGGGGCAGGGAGAAAAATCTATAAAATATATTTCAAAGTATCATTTTAAGTATCTAAATTTAAGATGGCTTGAGGAAAGATACAAATAAAATGGCCAGGATATTGGAGCATTTGCAATAAGGTCATGGGAGCTTGAAAAGATAAGTGACTGTAGCTTGACTATTTATTACTCAAAGTGGTAAGACAAGACACAAATATCACATACTATTTTTCTATTCGTTGTTAATACTCATTTTTGGTTGTGTGTAATAAGATGTTGCTATGTAGCGCTAGCTAGTCTTATATTTACTAGGTTTTCCAGGCTGGCATTAGACTTGGGGCAGTTATATGTCACTCAGCCACCAATGCTGTGATTATATGCCTAGAGCATTCCTTTTACTTTAAAGAGAACAATCCAGGGCATGATAATGTGAGAATAATTTATTGGAGGTTAATTGGTTCACATACATAGTATGTGCTGGGCAGCTGTGGTTAACTGCCCAGGTTCTGAATAAGATGGAACCTTTCAGCATTCTTCCATGGAAGCCACAGAAGCCATTGGCAGTTAACAGTTGATGGTCATGGGAGATGGGAGGGGTTGTCCTTTACCTCAGTGATGATTGGCAGTTAACAGTTACTTGGTGAGGTGGCTTTATTCCTCAGCACTGTAGTCACTAGTTATGTCACCTGTGCTTTAGTAAATACTACTCAAGAAACTACTCAAAAAACCTACTCAAGAAACCTTAATTAAATGCAAGTAATTAAATGTCAAATAAAAAAACATAAAAATAGGACTAGATGGGAGGATGAAGAAATTCATTGGGAGAAAGAATAAGCATGCAATGGTTGAGTGTGATAAAAATTATTAATATAAATGTGTTGGGAGTACATTACTAAGGAGAAGGCAAGTTTGCACATTCTGACATTTAGAAGTGTATGCATATAGAGGTGCATGCTTTTTAAACCAAGCTTTTGCTAATATGTTTACCAACGAAGAACATGGGCATATCTATAGAGTGATCTTTTAGCATTTTTTTTTTTATCAAGCCAGACTCAAGTTGTAACAAAACTTGGTCCATTTTACAGAACAAGTCCAATTCACTGAGTTCAGTATCCAGTATAAAATGTGATTCTCAAATCTTTACAACCTCTTCTGAAAATCCTCTTATGCATTAACTCATGAACTCTGCGTCAGCCTTGAAAATTCATAAAATAAATTTGTTCCCTCTTTCAAATTGTGTTTCTGTAAGCTTTCCAAAGTTTGCTCTACCAGTTCAGTTTTGCTTTATGTGACTATCTTTCCTGTTCTACTATAAAAAGCCATTTGCCTTACAGAACCATCCCTTCTGCACAAGGACTGGCTATGCTGGCCTGGTATCTCAGAAAGAGATTTGTTATTTAAGTTTGGTATCTCAAATGTGGGGACCAAAAGGCCCATAGTCTGCGAACTCCATTCTTGGGAAACCTGGCAACGTGATTGGGTCTTGGAATGGGAGGGATTAGGGAAATGGCACAAGTCCCAAACCTGAATCTCTAAGTCCCAAATTTAGGAATGTTGATGACTAAGGGCAGGAAAGAAGTGAATGCCTTACCTCAGAAAGAATAAGTTTGCAGTTTCTCCACCTTTTCCTTCCTTTGAACCCCTCAGTGAATTAGATGATGTCTACCAACATCAGTTAGGGTGCTTTTGACTCAGCCTACAGATCCAAATGTAATTTCTCCCAGAAGCCACCCCTCTAAACATTCAGGATTAATATTTTGTCAACTGCCAGATGATCCCTTAGTCCACTGAAATTTACAAGCCAAATCAATCATTCCAAAACAAAATATGAACCAAGTCTCGCTTGCTGAAGGTTAGTATAACTTTATGTGAATTTCAGTTCTTGAAGTGATTGTGTTAGTCAACTCAGGGAAGAATTCCTTTCAACTCAGAGATTTTACGAACTAATGTATTATTATCCTTCAGAAGTAGCAAAAAATACATGCTCGTGGAAAGGGAAAGCACTGCTGAATTACAGACATAGAAGAAAATGTAGCACCCCATGGTGGTTTGAATAGAATTAGGCCCATAGGGAGTAGCACTGTTAGGAGGTATGGCCTTGAAATAGGTGTGACTTTGTTGCAGGAAGGATGTTACTGAAGACAGTGTTTGAGTTCTCAAATGCTCAAGCCAGGCTTTGTGGATCTCAGTGTTTTTCTACTGCCTGGTGTACAAGATACAGAACCCTTAGCTCCTTTTCCAACATGATGTCTGATTGCATTCTGCCATGTTTCCCACCATGATGATAATAGATTAAATCTCTGAACCATACACAAGTCCCAGTTAAACATTTTCCTTTATAAGAGTTGCCATTGTGTAAATATACCACATTTTCTGTATCTATTCCTCCATTGAGGGACATCTGGGTTCTTTCCAGCTTCTGGCTATTATAAATAGGGCTGCTATGAACATAGTGGAGCATGTGTCTTTATTACATGCTAGGGAATCCTCTGGGTATATGCCCAGGAGTGGTATAACAGGGTCCTCCGGAAATATTATTCCCAGTTTTCGGAGGAAACGCCAGACTGATTTCCAGAGTGGTTGCACCATCTTACAGCCCCACTAGCAGTGGAGGAGTGTTCTTCTTTCTCCACATCCTCGCCAACACCTGCTGTCTCCTGAATTTTTAGTCTTAGTCATTCTGACTGGTGTGATGGAATATTACTCAGTTATTAAAAACAATGAATGCATGAAATTCTTAGGCAAATGGGTGGAACTGGAAAATACCATCCTCTGTGAGGTAACCCAATCACAAAAGAACACACATGGCATGCACTCACTGATAAGTGGATATTAGCCCAGAAACTTGTAATACCCAAGACACAATTCACAGACCACATAAAGCTCAAGAAGGAGGAAGAAGAAAGTATGGATACTCAGGTCCTGCATAAAAGGGGAAACAAAATAGCCATGGGAGGAGATACAGAGACAAAGTGTGGAGCAGAGTCTGAGGGAAAGACCATGCAGAGACTGCCCCACCTAGGGATCCATCTCATATACAGATACAAAACCCAGACACTATTATTGATGCCCACAAGTGCTTGATGACTGGAGCTGGATATAGCTGTCACCTGGGAGGCTCTGCTTGCTAGTGCATGACAAATACAGAGGGGGCACTCTCAGCTAACCATTGAACTTAGCACAGGGTCCCCAATGGGGGAGATAGAGAAAGGACCCAAGGAGCTGAAGGGGTTTGCAGCCCCCTAGGAAGAACAACAATATGAGCCACCCAGTATCCACAGAGCTCCCAGGGACTTAACCACCAACCAAAGAGTGCACATGAAAGGACCCATGGCTCCAGCTGCATATGTAGCAGAGGATGGCCTTGTTGGACATCAAAGGGAGGAGAGGCCCTTGGTCCTAGAAAGGCTAGATACTGCAGTGTAGGGGAATGCCAGGACAGGGGAGCAGGAATAGGTTGATTGAGGAACAGGGGGAGGGGAGAGGGCTTATGGGACTTTGGGGGTGGGGACCAGGAAAGCAGAAATCATTTGAAATGTAAAGAATATATCTAATAAAAATATCCCTCCCCCCCCAAAAAAGAGTTACCATGATCATGATAGCTCTTCACAGCAATAGAAACCCTAATTCGGACACATCCATGACTTCAATTCTACAGTTTCACTCACAGCCAAAAACAAAGACAAACATATTAAATATTATTCTAGATACTTAAGCAAAACAAAGCAAAAAGTACTACATTTTCCAAAGGACTGTGATTCTTAACTATTTTACTTCAAAACCACATATAAACAAAAAATTAGGACAAGCCAAGAGTATCTATTACCTCTCTCATAACAGGAAATAGTTCTCCCCTTCATCAGGCACTAGCCGGATTTTACCCTGCCTATCTTCTAAGATAAAAACAGATAGCATTCATTCAGGATCATAGGACTGTAGATGGTTAAGGTCTCACTCATTAGAAATCAATTTTTGGAGTTCTTAAAATCATCAGAGACCAAAACCAAAATTTTCATCTCATCCTGCCAGTATTTTAGAATAATCAATAACAGTCCCTACATATCTGAAATCAAGGAAACACCTAGCTCAGAAAATTGACACTAGGACATTAGAGTTGGCAACATTCTGTGAGTGATTTCTTAGCTCTCTCTCAGTAGAAAAAGTCTGTATGTAAGCTGAAACCATGAAATTTGTCTGGCCTTGACAGGTGAATGTATTGAGAATTTGATTTGACCTCTAAAATTATAAACAGGTAACTTTAAAAAATGATGTCAAAGCATGACACTCATACAGATATGAATTGAACATGTGTTTTAAAATGTATTTTTGAGACAATGTCTTAGTTACTTTTCTATTGCAGTGACAAAACACCATGACCAAGGCAACTTACAAAAAGTCCATTGTGGTGGAGCAAAGATGTGGTGGCAGGAACAGTTAAGGGTTCACATCTTGATCTGCAAGTAGGAGCAAGAGGGAGAGATAAAGAATGGCACGAATCTTTGGAAGGGTCAAAGCCTGCCCACAGTGACACACCTCCTCTAACATGGTCACACCTCCGAATCCTTTCCAAGTAGTCCCACCAACTGGGAGCCAAGTATTCCAACCTACAAGCCTATGGGGACATCTTTCAAACCACCACAAACAGGGTCTTATACTGCTTAGGTAGGTCTGAAACTCATGCTCCTCCTACCTAAACATCTATGTATTAAAATTATAGGTTTGTGGCATCTCACCTAGCAATGTATATTGAAATGTTTCTTTTTTTTTTTTAACTCATGAGACAAGTAGAAGTTATAAATAATACTTTAAATGAGAATCCAAAGAACAGACAAAAAGAATACTCATCAGTAATGTTAAACTTTGCCCAGAGATAAGACCAAATAGGTATAGGGTGAAGCCTCTACCCCAAACAGTTGCACCATAGGTCTAAAAATGGAGCTTTAAGACATAAAAATGGAGCTTAAGATTTTGAGGTCTTGCTACCTAATAGTAATTTCTACTTGGATAATAGAATTTCTTGAGAGCATGGAGTCTTCTCTCTCTCTCTCTCTCTCTCTCTCTCTCTCTCTCTCTCTCTCTCTCTCTCTCTTTCTCTCTCTTCTCTCTCTATTTCTATCGCTCTTGAAATTGACAAATACCAACCCTCTTAATATATTAGCTATTCTAAATTCTTATTTTTATATATATGTGTGTGTGTGTGTGTGTGTGTGTGTGTGTGTGTATGTGTGTTTACTGTATCATGTGTTTGGAGATCAGGTAAATACTTGTGGGAGGAAGTTCTTCCTTTTCACTGTGGTCCCTGGTACTACAATGCAGATTTTCATGCTTGGTGACATTGCCTTTACCCCTTAAGCCACCTCAGTGCATTAGATAATTTTGCATAAGATAAAAGATAAGTTGTGTTCGAGTGACCACAACTAAAGAAGAAAATTGTCTTAGAAGGTATTGGCTCATAGCCTCACTGGACTGAATGATAAGATTTTAGATTTTAGATTTCATACTAAAATTGCTTCGTAGTTTTAAGATGAGAGAATGATACAACCGTGTTTTGTTCTGCCATTGAATAAAGGTACTACGTAAGTGTTATTAACAACACAGGAAGTGATATAAGGCAAGAAATATAATAAATACTACTTTAGGAGCTAGTATAGGCAAGGAAACAGATCTTCATGTAGAGCCTGTGGAGGCTGTGTTTGACAACACCCAGACTCTGTCAAAGTGAAAGTTATTTCAGACATCTGAATTCAAAGTTCTAAAACATTAAATATAAATTGTTTTAAGCCATCTGATAGAACTAAAATTCAGACAATTAGCTAAGCTTGATGACCTGAATTACATCCCTGAATTCCATATGGTCAAAGGAGAAAACATTCCCACAAGTTTTATCCTGACATCTATGTGTCAGGACATGCCTGTGCACACACATATAATAAATGTAAAAAATTAAAGGTGCATGAGTAAAAGGAGTTCTCCCTCAGTTCTGCTGTAAGTCTCTAAGCACATCACTGATATCCTAAAGGACATGCCTAGGCTTTGAGGGATTACTGTAATGAATGATTGTGGAAACTATACACTAATTCTTGTCAAAAACTGACTTACCTTAAGAGATTTTACTCTGACAAGGATGAAGTAACTGGTACTAGCCCAGACAATCTTATAAGTGATTATAAAACTCTTTTTGTTTTTTTTTTTTTGTTGTTGTTGTTGTTGTTTTTTGTTTTTTGAGACAGGGTTTCTCTGTATAGGCCTGGCTGTCCTGGAACTCACTCTGTAGACCAGGCTGGCCTCGAACTCAGAAATCCGCCTGCCTCTGCCTCCCAAGTGCTGGGATTACAGGCATGCGCCACCACCGCCCGGCTAAAACTCAAAGACATAAAAATGGGCTATTCATTGGGTATTGTATACTGGGCAGAACAAAGCAATGATTCATGGCAGGAAAGAAGCAAAGAAGCTAAACTGTCACTCCAGAGCTCTGCTTAGGACAAACTTTGCAATGCCACAGGAAACTGGATCCCAGGCAGTTCTTGGGTCGTCCTGTGTTGAGGATGAGCAGTGACTAAGAGCTTGACAGACCAGAAGAGGTTTGAATTGATACGTTGGGCCATCCTAGAAGAGGGGTCTATGCAAACAAGATCTTCAGAAGTTCATTTGGAAGGCTTTCAGTAGTCTTGACTGTACACTCACAGGTTCAGATTACTCAGGACTGACCAGAAAGAATCTCCTACAGAGTAGAAAGAGGAAAGAACATGTTACCAGTTGACCAACTATTGGGGATGATACTTTTTCCATATTTGAAGTTGACTCATATTTTCAATTTCCTAGTATCTTTGTGATCCCTTGCTGTAGCCCCTAAAGAATTTGACTGTGCTAATACAAATGAATACTCTCCCTGGGGAAATAATCTTCCAAAGTTTCATTTTCTTCATTTCAAGATGCTGTAGAATACTTTCTCCAATCAGTTTCATGAGATTTTTTTTTTTTTTTTTTTTTTTTTTTTTTTTTTTTTTTTGCTCTGCATGAAAAGAAAGAAGCAAGGCCAGACAATGAGAAGACCTACAGGTCTCTGGAAGTCTCATTTCCCTTAATACATGGCAGTAGTCCATGTGACAGTGTGCTGTGGGGGAAGCAGTAACAAGTGGTACCCTCTAGTGTTGCACTACACATAAAGGCTCCCGGTATAAGGGCCCTTATCCACAGACAGCTTGCCAGCATTAATGTGCTCAGCCTGAGGTCTGATAACAGACTATAACCTGGAATTAGAAGCTAAATAAACATGTTCTTCCTCTAAGCTGCTTTGTGGTGAGGTGTTTGTCACAATATCGGAAATGAAATGATAACACAGTACTTGGGAGTTTGAGACTGGCATAGTTTACCTAGCACACTGTATCCAGTACCCTCAAGTCCTGTTAGGAACATGCAGTTTTCCTTTAAGTTCCTAACAGCCTCTTGTCTTTCTTTCACTTCAGCTCTTTGCCCTCTCTTCTTTGTCTCTCTCCTTTTTATGACTATTCTTCCTACTCTGCATGTTGGGGTTTTGTCTAAGCTCCACCCCACACCTACCTGGCAATAGCCAGGTATGCCCGGCCCCAGAGATCTGGCCCACTATAAGAGGGGCTACTTGCTCCTCCTCTCCCTCTTTGCTCTCACATACTCTCTCACCTTTCTGCCCCTGGGGCTCTTCCCCCCCTCCACGTGGTCATGGCCGGCCTCCACTCTCTTTATTCCCTCTCTCTCTCTCTCTCTCTCTCTCTCTCTCTCTCTCTCTCTCTCTCTCTCTCTCTCCTCTCTCTCTCTCTACCACTAACTCCCATCCTCTATTCTGAATAAACTCCATTCTATACCATGTCTGTGTGTGTGTGGTCCCTCAGGGGCAGAGGTGCCCAGGCAAGGGCCCGCCTGGACACCTTCCCCACGTCGCCTAGCCACACTCACCTAACCCCCTATGCTCCCCCCTTCTTAAGCCCCTTCACTGCACACTGACAAAAATTTAGTAGCTTCTTTAACTGTCAGTTGCTTTTACTGCCTGCTGACTACCTGCTCGAGTCTTGGTGTCTGTTTAGTTCTACTTTTACTATGCCTGTTGCTCTAGTCTGTTTCTGCCCCTCTGTTTCTTTGACACCAGCATGGAGACACCAGCATGGATCAAGTTACTGGAAGTCAGCAAGAAAAAAATAGTTTGGTGGCAGATTAACTGAATAGGCAGTTAACAAAACACAAAAAACAAGTAGTCAATAAATACTGGGGAACTATCTTACAACCTCAGGTACCAGGGAAAAGGAAATTAACTGGGATTTCATCTTAACACAGTTAGAATGCCTATCATTAAGGACACACATGATGTTACATGCTAGTCAGGATGTTTATAAAGCAGAATTGCTGGTAGGAATATAAACCAATCTAGTCATTTTGGGACTCAGTATGAAGGTTCCTCAGAAACTCAAAGGTAGAATTGCCATATCATCTATCCATGTTACTCCTGGGAAATACTCAAAGGATTCAAACTCAACACACCACAGATATACTAATACACTCATGCTTATTGCTGCATTATTTGCCTTTATAGATGCACATCAGAATGGGGTAGAGAAAATTGGCTGTATATATACAGCAATAGCATTTATTCAGCTATGTAGAATGAAACTTGTGAGGAGACTAGATGGTACTGGGTACCAGTGTGCTAGGTAAATTACGCCAGTCTCAAACTCCCAAGTACTGTGTTATCATTTCATTTCTGATATTGTGACAAACACCTCACCACAAAGCAGCTTAGAGGAAGAACATGTTTATTTAGTTTCTAATTCCAGGTTATAGTCTGTTATCTCAGGCAAGTCATGGCATGGACTTAAAGCATCACACATCCACAGTCAAAAAGGAGAGAGAAGAAAAACATATGAATACTCATTTGTTTATTCTTGGCTAGTTTACCTCACTCAAATACAACTGACAACCCACCTCAGGGAATAGTGCTACCCACAGTGGGCTGGGTCAATTAATAATCAGAACAATTCCCTATAGACATGCAATAAAACAAACTGATTTAGATGATTCGTTATTATAGTTCTACTGAGGTATCTTTTGCTTATGTCAAATTGGCAGTTAAAACTAACTGACACAACCTACCCCTTATTAACTTGACATAGCATGTGCTATGTTAAGCCATAACATATAACCTTTGTCCCTAAAATCTGATGCTATTTAATAATATAAAATATTGTCCAAAATTAAAGTTCCCATAGTTTATTTTAATTTCAACACTTTAAAATATCCCAAACCTTTTACGAAGGTCTCAAGTGACTTCAGAACTCCAAAGTCATTAATATACCAAAACAGTCTTATTGCAAAAGGGAGGAAATGGGGTATACCATAGTCAAAATTAAGCAAATTCAAAATCTATGAATATAAAGCAAACCCTCTCTAGTTCACTGTTTGGTATCTGAGTATCTTGTAATGTTACTTCTCCAACTCTGCTGCTAATGGCACATACAGCTTGTCTTGAAGGCCAGCTCTACTGCACAGATCTTCTTGTGCACACCCCACAGTTGTGGCATCTTCAGGATCCCGGTATCTCCATTTCAATGGAGGCATCCATCACCTTTACCCTGTTGGGGCCTTGCTGTGGGAACTCTGCCCTGCCTCAGCTGCTGTCCATCATCTCTTTAACCTTTTATTTTTCCATTCCTACAAAATGAGTACTATGTGGACAATCCTTTTACACTGTCAAGTCAGGCTTGACATGTAGACAAGTTTCTGGTTCCATAGCTATATCAGCTTCCATGTCCTGATCTTGAGGAACCAGTTTCTTGTTATCCCAGTGAAGAACAAGAGGCTTCACTTCAGTGGTGCTGGTCTCCTTGAGAAGTACATCTGTGATTTTGGCCTCAGCACGGTCAGCACACACAGAGATTCTTAGCCAGTATAGCACATTAATACCCCCTAGAGAGGTTGGCAACAAAGTCATTGTTCTCTCTGAAACATGATCTAAGCCTTTGATTTTCAGTATTTTTTATTTTCCAAGCTCTAAGAAGAATTATCTATTAAATGCTGAGTACTCAGTAGGTTTTCTAAATCAAAGTTTCAACTGCTTTCCCATTCCTTATACAAAAATACTCTAAAACATAAAGCCACATTGTCTGCTCTATTACTGAACCACCAATTTCTGTTCTAATTTTATTTCTGTTATTGTGATAAAATACCCTGACAAAAACCCATAAAGACTAAAAGATTTTATTTGGGTTATAGTTCTGGATTTTCATTAAATACAAGTTAGGGAGGAAGTCAAGCAGTTAGTCATATCATATTTACAGTCAAAAACACAGAAAAGCAAATGCACCTATACTGCTCCCTAATTTGATCTCTAACCTTTTCCTCTTGTATATGGTCCAACACCCTGTGACTGGAGAATAGTGCTGCCCACAGTGACCAGAGTCTTTCTTATCAATTAAAACTCAAGACGTTCCTTCATAAACAAGACCATATGCCAGTCTGAACCAAAACACACTAGAAAGAAACACCAAAAGGATTTAAGTGGCAGCTCGCACTTAGAATCCCAGCAGTTGGGAGAGTGAAATAGGAAGATTGGCATGAGTTCAAGATCAGCCTGGACTACATAGTTGGTACTAGGCGTGTCTGGGCTACAGTGTTGAGACTATCTCAACATGCAAAACAAAATATGTGTGTGTGTCAAACTTTTGCTTACATATGTAATCAAAAGCTAATATCTATGATATATAGTTTAAGGAAAGTTCATGGGCGAAGTCTAAGAGAAAAGAAGTCTAAAGCAAGGTGGAAGAAAGAAGGGAACAAAATAATAAAGTAGAGTAATGGGTGCAGGATGGGGCAACAATGTGCTCATTGCGGTTTGTGATAATAAGAAATATGGTACAAAATGTTTACAACAGTCCTGCCTGAGGCTTTGTATGCTATAGCACTGACAGTGAATTGCAACTGTCCTGTGGTTTCCTCAGTGTATCTGTGGAGTGCTCTAGATACCTGTGGTCACACAAGGGAAGTACTACTGCTTATTTGACTGAGAGTCCCTTTATTCAGGTCAGCCAGGGCAGCAAGAAAGAGTCCGATTAGAGAGTCTGCTAATTCAGTTTCGGTCATTGCTCAGTTACAGGAACATGAATGTCAAAAACAAGTGTTTACAATGTAAGCTTAAAGAACTCATAATGGATGCTAGTAGTGATTCTAACAGTCTTCTAACAGTGCTTACCATGTGCCCAGTATCTCAGTACTGGTTGTAAGAAAATCTCACTTACTGTTCAGCGTAGTGTCATGGTTAAGTAATGGACACTGATGCTTAGTCCTATGGTTTTTATAATTGGGTACCTGAGAAAACTACTCTGTTGTTCATTAGGAGTATGTGAGTAATAATATTGCCATATGCTGAATAATTTGGAGAAGAGGTAGGATATGATGCATAGAAAGCACTTTAAACAGTGCCTCCAGAGACATAGGCACATAGGCAGCAGAGGATGGCCTTGTTGGACATCAAAGGGAGTAGAAGCCCTTGGTCCTGGAAAGGCTCCATGCTGCAGCATAGAGGAATACCAGGACAGGGGAGCAGGAGAGGGGTGACTGCGGAACAGGGGGAGGGGAGAGGGCTTATGGGATTTTCAGGGGCAGGAGGCCAGGAAAGGGGACAGCATTTGTAATGGAAATAAAGAATATATCTAATAAAAAATAAACAGTGCCCCCTGACACATTGTTATTGCCGTTCCCCCACCCCACCATCTGTGTGAATAGTGCTTTTCACTGGTAGAAAAGAATATTAAAAGAACGAATTACCTTCAAAAGATTGGTGTAAAAGGGTGTCATGTCACGATCTTCTTAAACGCTGTTTACAGGATGAAGCTGATTCCCTTTTCCTCTCCTTCTCCTTGCTCAGCTCTGTAGACACTGCCTGCTTCTTGAAATAGCTGTCTACCGCAGATAAACATTACAGTGTGTTACTGGGTGTGTTTAATGTGTAAATATATTGTGGGAACAAGGGAGGCTGGTTTTTCAAGTTCCTGTTCTTAGCACTTCCTGAGGGTCAAGTAGTCCTGTACAGTTTGTGTCTGTAAGAAAAGTCAGCCTACAAAAGCGTTCTAGCCTTACCGAGGTAAGACTGATGTCCCTGGGACTCTCTACTGTGATATTTCCTTTGTTGATTTTTGTATTTTGTAATACAAAAGATTTGAGGTGGGCAGATGTTTCCTGGTTAGGAAAAAAATGATTCTTTCTACCACTTGATACTGGAACTCACCATAAAGTGAAAAAAAAAAATGGAGTAAGGGGCATTTCCCTGTTAGATTGCTTGATAGCCTAATTTGCTAGATTGGGATGGAAGATGTATTTTCTTAATTTACTACTCAAAGGGAAATCTTATGGTAGAACCCATCAAAAAGCCAAGTAGGTATCCTAAAGACAAAAATAAATCAAGTTGAGAGCAAAAGTACTGGCTGTTTTATCAAAGAGTTCTCATGGCTAAGATGGAGTGTCCTTTTGTTCTAAATTTCTTTCATGTATTTGAAATCTCAGATATTGTAAATAACATTATTAAATTATATTTGCATTTGGCTTCATTCTTTTTTCTATCATGTATGGTTTCTTGTTTGTTTGTTTGTTTGTTTGTTTTACACAAGGTTTCTCACTTGTAGCCCTATCTAGAAATCACTACATAGCACAGCCTGGTCTCAAAGTCATGGTGATTCTTTTTAATATAGAGTGTTATAATCAGGATTGTTACTTTCCTTATTTAAGTGAAATACATGTATTTGTTATTGTCTCACTGTGCAGCTCATGTTATATTAAAACTTCCTGCCTATAATACTGAATGCTGAGATTATAGATTTATAGGTAGCACCACAAACTGTTGCAAACAGTTTTTCAATTAATATATCAAGCAGCATAGTTAGAGAGAACAGGTATTATATATGTGAAACATTCAAGAATGGTGAGTGGAAAAAGGTTCCTTATAGGTGAAAATGTACATAAAATATTAGAAATGACCTAAATGAAGGAATTCTAGATTATTTTGAACTTCAGTTGTGAGTTGATTAGACAGCAGCGTCTATGAATGACTGTTACAGTTCATACACTATGACTTATGAACATGACACCATTCTATTAGTCTAGTGAAACCGTATGTACTACATAATCCTTAAGTCTCTATGCCAGTAGATATATACACACATGTCCATATATGTATACATTTCTATGTGAACTACTAGAATGAAAAAGGTAAGAAAACATGAGATATCATCTCATTGATCTTTCAGTGGCTGAAATTTGTTTTTTGCTTATGTATTTATGGGCTCCTGGAATTCTTTGCTAAGTTTTTTATGGCTTAGCTGTGTTGTTCTTCAGTTTACTCACATTTAATAACGTCTTCTAAATTGGTTTGGTTTAGCTACTAGTTTGTATGTTAGAGCACATTTAGAATTTTTGTTGCAACTACTATCATATATAATTACTTACTATGTAAAGGGAAGGGAGGAAAATGCTGCATTAGAATATTGGAAGCGAGCAGTTTATTTGCCTAACTTTATCACACACTGGCATATGTTGCAACTGTTTTGCCAACATGTGTAAACACATGGTTAATCATCTTTAGTATATTCTAGTTCAGATGTCCTTATATAGCCATCCTTTTTGGACATCCATATGTTCCATGTGTGTACTCTCTCTTCCTCTCTCACCACCTCCTTCCCACACAAATTCACACATTTTAGTTGATTTTGTATAACTCTGTACCCAGTCTGGTTTTATTCCTATGTGATCTCTTTTTATGGGTTTTGTTTCTTTTGATATGATTCATCATTATCTTATCACTATGTCTTCTCTTTGTGGTTCATCCTGACTTCTGCCTCCACGAAAGAAGACATCAGTCAACTAAGAAGGGCCCCACTGCAGGTTGAGCAATGACATTAACCATCTTAAGTTCCAGAGGAAAACCTAATAGATAATAGAGCTTACAGAAACAAAATACAGCCTTCCTGATGCCACAGACCCATAACCGCATCCAGTTGGGAGGCAGAGGCAGAAAGATTACAAGCTTATGGCTTACCAAGGCTATACACTGAGTACAAGATGATATTAGACAATGAAGTGATACCCATTATAAAAATAATATAGTCCCTGGTACAGTACTTGCCTGGCATGTCTAATCCTCAGCACTGCCAAAAGCAATGAATTTATAGTTTACTGCCAAAGAGTATTAATTTTGTATTGTTTTGCTTGTCATTAAGTAAAAAATAAATCACTAAGAGATAGTACCCACAAGATGCCCCTAGTTTCTCTTCAATTTCTCTTGTAAGATTGTAGTTTCTTTTAAATTCCCCTATGATGGATGTCACAAATATCTTGATCATTTTATTGCCTCTGTACTTCAAAGCACCATATCATTCTGCTATGTAGTCCACCAAGTACACTTCTTGCTTAAATCTGATGTGAATATTTGTTTCGTGACAGCGATGCACCAGAATTCCTTGGCACTGGAGTTATATTAGGGAACAAACATTTGAGTTTGCCATTGTGTTCTTCCAGTCTAGTTAGGAAAGGTATAAATTTACTGATCAATTAATAAAATTATGGTAACCTCAATAAAGAATACTTTTCCAACTCTTCATTAAAATCATCTCCTTTGCTGTATATGGCATGTAAGATCACTTCTTATTTTTTGAAAAATTTCCTTCCTTGTTGTCCATTTGCACACACTGGTTCTTCATCTATTTTTCTATCGCTTCCCCTTCTGTCTCCATTTCTTCTTTTCTTTTACATGTGGATTTCACTGTCAAGCATTTAGCTCTGAACCATCTCTCTCCTTTGCTTCTGATTTGTCATCAATATACAAGCAACCCAGGTGAGACTTGAACTTGATAGATAGCTTTGAACGCCTCATCTTCTTGCCTTTGCCCTCCAGAGTGCTGCAACCTATAGTTTTAAGGGTCACCCCAAAGTGGCTGCTCATCCTCAGACATTATTCTTTCTAGAAGCTACAAATTTTTCCAGTTGCATGTGCAACTTGCACCTGATATATATAACTATCCAGCCAACACCACTGTCTTTGCGTCAAACACTTTCCCTTTGGTCTGTGTTTCTGATAATACCATTCACGACACGGTTCTTTGTCTTTTAAACTTTAGAGACAAATTTTCTTCTAATGTTCTTTTGTACCCAAACGGTTGCCAGGTCTTCTTGCTTTTATTTCTTCCATCTAGTGGTTATCCATTCTCATGACCCCTTTCTGTTAATTTTCTTTTTATTCTTTATTTTATAATTATCTTCTTCCCTAAATCTAAGAATTTTCTTTAATTCAAAGTCTTGGCTTGGTCACATATTCATCAGAATGTCTATAACTCATAAAGATCTTCTTTTCCTCAACTCTGGAAAAAGAATAATGGAGTTGGTAGAACAAAGTGAAAGACCTGGGGTGAAAATATGATTCTACCCATCGCTGCCTCCTCTGTACTCTCTGTTAGCTTCAGTTTCCTCATACACATCTATTCTCACATAAGGTCACAAGGAATAAGCTTACAGTCAGACTTTATTTATTACTCCTTTACCTAGCATAGGTATTTAGTGTTTCAGAGTGAAGGGGTCTTAGGCAGAACTTTAACCTCAATGACTACATTACTGGAGGTATTTGCTTAGTAGTGCATACTAATTCACTCAGATGAGAGCTTTTTTTTTTTTTTTTTTGGATTTTTTCCATGTTGAAAAAAATTGATGCTTAGAGTATTACAAATGGCTCCTTTCAATGTCTTAAAATTTAAAAACTCATTTAACTGTCATAAGAACGCCATAGCCCAGACATCAGCATGCCATTTCCATGAAGCTCATCTGAGGCTCATCAAGGTTATATACTATTAATGGCTCACTTAACCAGGTTTCAAATCCAGACAGCTCATGAGATCTCATATTCTCAGTTATTATCTCAGGGTTTTTGTGCCCTAGAGCCTGGAATTCTGAGCTGCTAGCACATGCTATAGCTCCAATTTTCATTATTTATAGTTTTTGTATTTGTCTGTTTGGGGGAGTTATTCATTTGAAATAGGGTCTTACTGTGTTGCTTTGTCTGATCAGAAACTCACTATGTAGACCAGGCTAGACCTGAACTCACAGTGATATACCTAAACACTGGGATTACAGGTGTGAGCCACCATACCAAACTTTGATGTTTAATATTTAATATTCTTTTCTTAACCTGTTAAAGAGAATTTGTATAATATTTTGAGACAGGGTCTTGCTATGTACCTCAGGCCAACCTTGAACTTGAGATCAACATGCTGAACACTAGGATTATAGACATTTACCATCACGACCTTAAATAATATTAACATTAAATATTCTAATATCCAGTTGTGGTTGGCAGGAAGAGTCTGAATTTTCTCGTTTGTGACTATATTTTAGAGTTAAATATTTCTAGTACTGACAACATTTTATTTTCTACATGAGTGTAGTATGGTGTTTTTCCTGTGCCTAATGTTGCTAGCCATAAATATATTTTCATGAATCTTAAGTGTTAGTTTCCATTTTTTTTTTGCTAACATTATAAACTTCAGCTTGTAAATATGGTGGTTTAACTTGGAATCATAGTACTCAGGATGTGGTAAGCTATAGGATCACGAGTTGAAAGCCAAGTTAAGGTACATAGTAAAACATTCTTTTAAGCCAGCAAACAACAAATTCTGATTTTTCTATAATGAAATATTGTTTTTGCTTCTTATTTGATTTCAGTATTTTAAATAACTTTAAAAATCACCCTTTAAAATTTACATGACTCTACATCTTTATAGGCACATTGTGTCCTGTTTTAATAACTTGTTGTTCATTTAAATGGCCTTTCAAACCTGAGTTTTTAATTTCCTTCTGTAATCTTTATAGAATACAAAATAAATAGGATTTTTACTTCATTTTCCTCTTCAGTGAATAAAAATATTAAAGTTCAACTTAGCTTCACTGGCTGAAGTCTTAATGACCTTATTCATTTCCAACTAGTACAGTCCTATTTGCAACTCTTGTTAAAGTTTAATTTAGCAGTTTCCAGTCCTTGTAACAGTTGACTTATCCAGGCTAATTTGATTTAATCATTCTAACGGAATGTCAGGAAACACCATGTTCTTACATGAAGAACACATCCAATTCATTTAAGACTTGGCAGTTTGTGTAAATAGGCTTCAGTAGCATATTCATTTTAGAGCTATGCAGTTACAAAATGTTTCCAAGACAGGTTCAGGACTTGGAAGAAAGTAGGAAATTAACAAAAAAGTAACTCTAAAATACATATCATTCTAAAGCATTTACAAATCTTCAAAACTATAATTCTTAAAGACATTCATTATTGCTCATGTTCTCCAAGAACAAGAGTAATAAACTTTATCAGAAGTATAGCTGACTTGGAGTAACAGATGGAGTGATTGTGAGAGGTCAGACTTTGAGCATAGCTACCTTATCATGAAATTTATAGGATTCAGAAATAGACTTTATAGACACACACGTCTATATGGATCATAAATGAAAGTTCAATAACAACCCACTTGGTAAACAGACTGCCATAGCCAACACATTTTTCTAAGTCAAATAGCTTGTTAAATTTTTTAATTCCAATAGTCTGTTGAAGCCCTTAATATATACTTCCAAGAGCTACACTGATACTTTTTTTTTGTCTCTGAGCAGGAAGTCTCAGTAAAATTAATGTATGATCTAAAATTTTGAAATTAATTAATTGAAGTTCAATTAACCAATTAATTGAAGCTGAGTGTCTACTGAAAACTCAGTTTATAATGAAGACTCACTTTACTGAATTCCTTATAATTGGGAAAATACTATTTATTTTAACTACATGGAAACAATTGGATCTGTTTTCTCTTTGTTTACATTTTATTTCTCATGTCTTTGTTTCTGTCTCTGTCTCTTTGTTTCTGTCTCTGACTCTCTCTCTCTCTCTCTCTCTCTCTCTCTCTCTCTCTCTCTCTCTGTGTGTGTGTGTGTGTGTATGTGTGTGTAAATATACAAAATATCCACATGGCTACTGCTGATTCAAGTAAAATCTTGCTATTGTTCTTGTGAGTAATTTTCATATGTTTGGCTTTGAATTTAAGCACAATAGGATGCAACTCAGTTCTCCATCCTATAGAATATGCTCTGAAGCAACAGGGATGAAATCTAGACAACTCTTTCATTTTATTGGGGAAAAATTTCAGCCTGGGTTTATAAACATGGAAGATAGACCTGTCATTGCTACTGGTTCTAGAAACTACGCATGTTTTTTTTTTTTTGAGGACTTTCCATCTCTCAATTATTTCTATCTGTGGTACCATGACATGGTTCAGTCATGTATTTGAGATCCTACAGCTGACACATTTGAGACCTAGCTTTGACCCAGTGTTAAGGGTCACATAATTAACTTCTGATAGATATGTCCTGTCATCTATTTTTATGCTTCCCTAATTTCTTCCTCCTTTGTTCTAAGCCTACACTGATATTTGCAAAGCGGTTGTTAATCTAGCCCTGTCTCTGGTGTCTCACTGGTTGGCTTCCTGACAATTATCTTTTGCTAAGGGCTCTTGCAGTCTCTAGGCACCCTATTAATCAAGATGTTTCAAATCAATTGGCCCCTTCAGCACTGCTATTCCCTCAACTCTCAACTCTTCTTCCTCCATCTTAGCTTCCTAATCCCTCTGTGCTCACAGAAGCCAAGGCGCCCCAGGCCTCCCCTGTTTTCATTGATTTTTAATCTATAGTCTACAGCTTTACCTTTTTTCCTTAGGGAAAATTGCTCCAATTTTTACATCCTTGTTCTCTATACTAAGAAAAATTTCAGATAGTCAGACCTCCAAATGTTATTGGTAGAAAGAATGTATAACTTGAAATATATTTAAAACAAATATATTGAAAACTACCTTATAATGTTATTTCCTAAATTATCTGTGGTAGAACAACTTAGCTTTTTTGTTTTAATTTTTCAAAAATCTAAAAATAATATATAAATATTAACAGGATGTATAAATACTAAAATTCTTCATATTCTATACACACATACACAGAGTTAGAGAGAGAGAGAGAGAGAGAGAGAGAGAGAGAGAGAGAGAGAGACTTTTCAAATCATCACTAAATAGCCCACAAAGCATGTGATATCCGCTTTCCAAGTATAAAAGGAGTAAATAAATATACATTATACATTTCAATTTTGGTCCACCTCTCATTTTTAAACTGTGTCTTCATGTATATCAACGCATCTCTGCCTATTTCTTTGGTACAAATGTGTATCTTCCAAAGTAGGGATTTTGAGAACTGGTACAGAATTAACTTGTTTCAGCAGGGAAATGTATCACATATATGCACACACACAAATCTATGTATTACATGGATAATGATATTTACTATGATACATATATGTCATATGTTTTATATATATATATATATATATATATATGTATAATATGATAGGGTGGTTTATTGAGTACATAATGACTAGGTGAGTGTCCTGGTACAGCCAGACTATATTTTCTTTTTATGCCTTGTCATTATGATCCCTTTAAATTGAGGAAATTGGGGATATTTTTGACTCATAGCAAGGGAGAAGGGTGCCATTGTCTGTCAGGCCAAAGAACAACAATGATATCACAAAGCTTAAAGTTCAGTAGATAACTTTATAACTCCACCTGTGCACACAAGAAGAGGACAAAGAAGCTGAAGCAGTCCCTAGCCCCAGGTTTGACAGTGATGGAACTGAGATGAACATTGTTTTACAACGTGCCCAAATCCTGGAAATTCAACAATAAAATAACAGTATCGTTGGAGATGTTAATCCTAGCTTTACCACGTATAAACCATAAGTTTGTGGCCATGGGCAAGTTCTTGAACACAACTCTACTTCGTTTTCTTTATTTGTAATTTAGAAATAATAAAATTAACTCAAAGTGTGTGGGGAAGCTCTTCAAGGATGTCAGGGATGATAGCAGTTGGTGTTCTTTGGTGTTACACCCTTGGTATGAGCCTCTAGTATCAGAGCCTTTAGCTCCAAAAATGTTACAGTTCTTTTATGGGCCTAGAAGGTAAAGATTCCTTGATGGCAGATGGTATTGCAGCTTCTTAGGTAGGACTAGTTATTGAGATTTATCAACCTGTGACAAGTAAGTAGGTCTAAGAGGCAAAAGATTCGTTAACATCAGTTAGTATCACAGGTTACAACCTATGTGTTGGAACCTATTGTCCTAAGGACTTGACAGATCCCTGGGACTCTTCCAGTGATCAGATCCTGCATTTCTGTATTTTGGTGCCGAGTAACCATTTAGTTTTTCAGCATTAGGCTCTACGTTTTTCCACCTCTACTTCTCCGGCCCCACTTCCTACCATGTCTGCTCTTAAATTGTTCAGCTGGGTTTCTTGTCTCTCAAGCAGTCAGCTTTTTTAGCTTTGCCTCCCAATGGAGTTGCAGTTTCTGCCTCTGCTGTCTTGGTGCTGTTCCCAATGTTCTGCTGTTTCTTATGCCTCTTTCTTCATATTACCAACTCTGCTTGCTTAACTGAAAATAGGTTTAAAAAAAGAGCCTTTTACTGAGCCTGATGCTCAAATACCAGAGGCAACACAGGAGAGTGTCCCCCAACTGACCGAGTCTGAGCAGCCTGCTAATATAGTCTGACAAGGATTATTCAAACCAATCACTGTCATTTGTTTCACATCCTGCCCCTTTACCACTACAGCAGTCCTGCTAGACCACCAAGGAATGTGCTCCCCCCCCAATGCTCTACGTGGAACTGACCCTAAGGGCATCTAGAATTTATCAAAGCTCATGATAGCAAAAATTCTGGTATAAACTAACTCAGACAGCCCTGGCTACAGCTGTGCTTAAGGAACAGCCAGCTATGAGCCATATAGTTTTCTTAAGTATGTCGATGACTAACTTATCTGATTAGTTGACAGATAAATAAATATTAAATAAAAACATTTTATTTTGGTTGTGAAAGCCAAAGAAGCAGGGAGATTATCAAAACTGCTAACTAGGGAGTGAATTTGCTCTATTCCTCCAAATCATTCTTATTTACAGGAAAATAAACATGAGAATGCTCCCAGCATGAACTTAAGCACCTTATTTTCACTAATATTGATTTGTTTTTTTAAACACATTTTAATGCTTTAAGCAGTTTCTTTTTATTATCTTTAATCATGTGTAGATGTGTGTATCTACATGTGAGAATGCACATGTGAGTACAGGAGTCCTTACAGGCTGGAGGTGTCTGAGCCTCTAAAGCTGGAGTTATAGGTTGTCGTAAGCCTCCTGAAGTGGGTGCTGGGAACTGAATTCCAGTCCAGCAAGTCCTTTTAACTGCTAAGCCATCTCTCCAATCCCTATTTTAACACTTGTCATTACCTGCTGTGTATTCCAGGGACATATGTGTCTCTCTTTTCCATCTAACTTCCATTTATTTTCTGACATTTTCTCATGTAAAACCCTGTGAAAAGAACCTCCACTGGACTCAGACTAGAATATGCATGGCTTTGTATAATTCTCCAGGATCCCAGTATTCTCCCACGTTGTAATAATCCTCTCTCCCCAGCCTTTGCTCAGGTGTCCTTCTTGAACTATTATTTCCTTTCATCTTAGTCAATATTTATTTCAGAGCTCATAACTAAATGCAAACCTCTCTTTTTCTTTTTTAAATCCAAGGGCTTACCCATTCTAATACCCAATTTTTCTTCCAGATAATCCTTATTAGAACAACTTCTATAGCTATGAGAGCTTAGGATGTTTCAGGAGAATAAAAGCACAAGATTTGACTTGGACATAACTTGATCATAAACAAAAATAATTCCATGACATACAAATTTATATTATAATAAACTTGTGCTGCTAGGCTAGTAAAATACTATATGACACTGGATTTGGTCAAGTTAATAGTACTTTTAGTTGCTTTTTATTAATCAGTTATAAAAGTTATAGAATTTTGTAGCTGTAGTGTGTGATATTCTTTACACATAGAGGTTTTTGTAACAGATTACTTGATTAACTGAAAGTTAAAGGTGACAATTATCTGTACCATTATCTATGAGTGGTAAATTTGACTCCAAGCTCAATCCATTCAACCACCTCTCCAACTCTGTTGGTTAAACATTTAACCTTTTTCATTATCCTCTTTATTCTTTTTTTGAGACATTATCTATTGTAGTTCTTCAGTCTTGGCTGGAACTCACAGCTTCCAGGTTCCAAGGTTAGTTCAAGATAACCTTGAATGCCTCTTGTCTCCACTTTCTTAGTTGAAAGTGGAGGTGATGAAAGTACAAGGTTTACTCATTGTGCCCACCTTAAAATTTTCCATACTAAAAGTTTAAAATAGTAAAGCAAATATGACAAAATGATAGGTAATATAGGGGGGCATCTAGGAAACCCATACAAGCTGTTTTTTGAGAATCTCACTGTAGTATAGCTAGCTGGTCTTGTAGTACTCAGTGTATATCACAAGTTGGCCTTGAATACTTGATCTTGCACCTTTGTCAACCAAGTGCTGAAGTTGCAGGTGTGTATCATCACGCCTGCTGCTCCATCCATTCTTTTTCTTAATATTTGCTACTGTATTGTTACTACACTACATTCTATGTTTTTCCTCATTATGGTTCCATCCTTGGCCCTTTCTCTTTGAGTAATCTCACTTTTTGCTTATATTTCACCCACCACCCCTAGTGTTTCCCAATAAAACATCAGTAAATCTTTGTTTCTCTGATGAACTCTAAGATGATGATTAGAAGCTCCATATATCAAATTACTAACAGATCTTATTGATGTTTGAGTCAAAAGCACAGCGACTTCAGGTCTGAATGCAAAGTAATTCTTTTTCTTTCTCATCTTGTCATAGCGTCCCCAACTCTACTAACATTATTTCCAAAATCAGTATTGCTATGCTTTGATACATTTCTGGAGTTTTAATGCATATAAGAACACCACAAACATAGACAAACCTTTTAAACAAAACTCTTAGGTATTTTTAAGGTATTCTTATGTACATTAAAATTTAAAAACCTTTGCATCTCCTGTGGGAAAGCTCAGAGTCATTCCATTCCATTTTTTCTTGGATACCACCCACATGTAGCTAGTCACAGGACCTTGTGCAACTATTCCCATATATCTCAACAGTGATTCTCATTTCCTTTCTCATAACAGAGCCTCAGTTGCTCATTGATACCTAGCACTCTCCTGGGCCTCCCCATGCTTTGCCTGGATGGTCCTTCAACCAATCATTAAGGAGTGCTGGTCTTTCAAAACATGCCTAAAATAGGAGTCTATGTTATTCCTATTTTTTATATTTTTTAGTTAATTTTATATCCAGCCACTTTGCTGAAGTTGTTTATCAGGTTTAGGAGTTCTCTGGTGGAATTTTTGGTGTCATGTAAGTATACTATTATATCATTTGGAAATAGTGATATTTTGACTTCTTCCTTTTCCAATTTCTATTACTTGGAGCTCCTTTTGTTGTCTCATTGCTCTGGCTATTCTGACTGCTCTTCCAGAGATCCTGAGTTCGATTCCCAGCACCCACATGGTAGACATGGTAGCTCACAGCCATTTGTAATTGGATCTAATTTCATCTTCTCGTATGGGTGAAGGCATGAAGACAGAACACTTACATACATAATAAAATACATGTATACATAAATCTTTTTAAAAAAGAGACTCTTACAAGATGCCCAGGTAGGTCTTAAATTTGTGATCCTCCTATCTTAGCCTCCCTGGTACACGGAATGACAGGTGTGTTTCTCTCTCTCTCTCTCTGTGTGTGTGTGTGTGTGTATTTGTATGTGTGTGTGAGAGAGAGACTGTGTGTGAGAGAGAGAGAGAGAGAGTGTGTGTGTGTGTGTGTGTGTGTGAGAGAGAGAGAGAGAGAGAGAGAGACAGAGAGAGAGAGAGAGAGAGAGAGAGACTAGATCAAACTCTGAGTTTTCCTTTAGACAAATACATTAGTTTTCTGTAAACCAATTCATGTGAGGTGAGATACAAGGAGATCTTCCATTTCTAGAGGCTTTTCTTTAGGGTTTACCGCACTATGTGAAAGGGATAGGCCATCCACACTAAAGGGGCCACCTTAATAGTTTTAGTATGGCCTACTGTAAGCCCAGTAACAGTACAGTGCATCTCACATAGACAATTGGGCTTTTTCTAAGTGAAATACCATACACTTCAGGGTTTGTTTGCAGCATTTTTCCAGAATTTTTTATCTTCTTCTCATTCATGAAGTTATTTAAGTCCCATCACTCCCTCCTAGGCCTTGTCACATCTAATTTTCTAACTCAAATATGTGTGTTCCCCTTCTTTTATTTGTAGTTACAAACCAAGAGCTTGCCATATGCTAGGCAAGTTCTTTGTTACTGAGCTACGTCCAATACACAATTAAAAATTTTTAAATTTTGTCCATCCAGATGATTTTTTTCTGGTGTCTAATATTTGTTTTTACATATTCCATGTAGTCCCAGATATGATTATTTTTTCTTGTTCCCTATTTTTGATTTTTGTTATTTTTATTATTAGATATATTCTTTATTACAGGGACGAGGGGAAGTGAGAGCAGAGACTTGGGGGAGTGAAAGAAGGGGAAACTGGAGTTGGAGTGTGATATATGAGAGAAGAATAAATAAAAAGGGAAAAGCACCAGCTGCTTCCCTGCTCCCAGCCTTGTTTTGATTTCTTTGTTACTTTTCTTTTTTTAGGTTTTGCATATGAATTTTGTAGTACGTAAATTACTATTGCCTGTGAATGATTGCTTGTCTGCCTCAAAGTCCCCATAAGTAAACTCTGTATATGTTATTGGCCGGCATTCTAAACATCATTCTAAGCATGTTGAAAATCTGTCTGCCAGATGTTGTCATACAGAAACAGGCAAACAACTGATAGGTTTTATATTTTATTAATTCCATACTAAGATTTCAGTCAGAAAAATTCTAGCTTCATTTAAAACAAGTAATAATGAAGCTGAGGAGATGACGTGGAAATTAAGAGCAATTACTGCTATTCCAGAGGACTGAAGCTTTTCCCCAGCACCCAAGTAAGGAAGATCATGACCATCCGTAACTCCAAATCCATGGGATATAACACCTTCTTCTGGCCCATGAGCACACCCATATGACATACACACACAATGAGAGAGAAAGACAGGTTGTTTTTAAATAAAATAGCTAGTAGTGGGATGTTCTTAGACATGCTATTTCTTTTTAACTCAGACATTATTAGCCTTCGTTATTTTCTACTGTGTAGTGTTAAAAACAGATACCTTTAAAACCTCATGCATATATTTGAATCTGTGGTAGTTATTACTGTAACTGTACTGGCTGGTTTTGTGTGTCAACTTGACACAGGCTGGAGTTATCACAGAGAAAGGAGCTTCAGTTGGGGAAGTGCCTCCATGAGATCCAACTGTGGGGCATTTTCTCAATTAGTGATCAAGGGGGGAGGGCCCCTTGTGCGTGGTACCATCTCTGGGCTGGTTGTCTTGGGTTCTATAAGAGAGCAGGCTGAGCAAGCCAGGGGAAGCAAGCCAGTAAGAAACATCCCTCCATGGCCTCTGCATCAGCTCCTGCTTCCTGACCTGCTTGAGTTCCTGTCCTGACTTCCTTTAGTGATGAACTGCAACGTGGAAGTGTAAGCTCAATAAACCCTTTCCTCCCCAACTTGTTTCTTGATCAGGATGTTGTGCAGGAATAGAAACCCTGACTAAGACAGTAACTTTTTAAACATAATGTTTTTTATTGATTCTTTGGGAATTTCACGTCATACACACTGATCACACTCACTCACCGGTCCTTCCATGTCTGCTTCCCATCCTTGTTACCTCCTCCCTCCTCCCACATGACAAAAAAATGAAAAATAATGTCCAGTTTGTGCGATCACAAACTCCATGGAGCATGGTCAAACTCCCAGTGGCCTGTCTTTTAGCTGTTCCTTTTTTGATGATCACCAGATTCAGTATGTCCAAAATGATCAATGTCCCAAGCTGAGGAGCTTAGCCCAGTTCATCATGAACCACACAAGGGGGAATCCACATTTGCACTATGTAAGCCCAGCGCTATGTTCACATAAGGAAGTAGGAGTAAAGTAAAAATGAATTTACCCCCTCTTAATCTGACCAGTACTCAATGTGTGTTTGACAAGTAGGATGAGACTTGTTAAAGGGCATCAGTGGTAAAACGGAATTCCGAAAAGAGAGCTATAATCTAGCTGAAGGGGGTTTTCACAAACTGGCACTCACTGTATCCTACTTCAGTCCTAGCTGCAAATGCTCAACAATGCAATTTAGCTAGCACCCAGTGACCAAGTAGATGAGATGTGGTTTCAAACTATACCAAGGAGAGGGCTCTGCATGCAAGGCTAGAATGTCTACTCCTGAAGGGAGAACTCTAAACAGACTACTTAATATAAGAAGGATCTACAAGAAAATGAAATTTGAATAAGGGGATTAACTGTATTGTTTTAGTGATTAATGATATGAAATTTTTCTAGACAGACGTGCCATTACTAAACATGGAACATGTGTTTCAGGTTGCAAGTTATTTCCACTTAGAGGCAGGTGCTTTTTTTCCTAATGGGAGGGGCATCTATCCCTGTAGTTTCCGTGCCCAGGCTCACCATTTTCCTTCTTCCACTCTGTTGTTTCTCCAGGATCTTCAGCAAGATTCTATCTTACTAAATTATCATCACAGCGCAGCCCTGCCTTCTGGAGGAAATATCCTGATTTCCTAGATACAGTTCGGATTACTTACGAGATCTCCTTGGTCATTATTTATTCGCCAATCCAGGTACTAACATGTTAGCCTATTATCCATATAGTAATTCATATATGGGCAAAGGGATCCTATTGTTAAGTTCCACCAATCCAATTTTGTTTCTGTTACATTCTTTAAAGTTTCCTGACACTTTGAGGGTTTGCTTTTCTTCTATTATCTATTTTTACATGCATTTGTTTATTCGGCAGGTGGGTGGGTGGTTGGCTGCATGTGACATGCCTGTGTAGAGGCTCACTGGAGTCAGTTCACCACATCCACCATGTAAGTCTTGGGGACCAAACTCAGATCCTTATCAGGTGTGGTAGCAAGCACTATTGACTGCTTCCTTTTGTCATCCCTCTCTTCATTTATTCAGCCACAGGACAAACTCCTAAATTTTTGACATTGTAGTCTTATATCTTCAGCTCAAGCATTTTCAAACCCTTGAATATTTTTAAAAAATACATTCTGTAACATATGTATGGAGAACATACTAATTCAGACATTTTAAGCATAAAGTATGTTGCAAGTGCACCCAAACTAGAAAGATGATATATTCAGTCACTGAATTTCCAATTTATTTATTTTTCTCTATTTCAGCTTAAAGCCAGATGAGACACACAAGGATAGAAAAGCAAGTTGCGTACTTTATTGGGGGAGACAGCAGCTAACACTGGAGAAAATTCCAAGCATTCCATTTTCTGTAGAGTTTCCCTTGCCCTTGCCCTTGCCGTCTCAATTTCTAATACCCACAATCTAATGGTCTTTGCAGATTGGGAAAAGGCCTCGAAACAATCCAGTGTGAAAGGACCTGGGACATAAGCTAAAATGGAGCTACTTTGTGGTCTGTAGGACCCACTTCAGTTTGGAGTTCTGGCTAGTACACAGTGAACACAAACCTTTGAAGATCTAAAGAGGCTCTGGAAGAGATCCTATCCTTTTGAATCAACTAACATTTTTTAGGTTGGTTTGACCTCATGGGTAGACTTCCCCCATAGCAGTCCTTGAATAGTTCATTATGTCTAGAAGCCTGACAAGAGCCAAGGAAACAAGGAAACTTGTTGTTCACAGGTGTGAAGGGGACCTGAGGTACAGTATCTAAGGGATATAGCAATCCCTAAATCTGGCAAACAACTGTAATAATGATCATTCTTGTGTGGTTATACTCTGAGAATCCAGATACAAAACTAAAGTTAAGGACGTGATCTAAGGCCTGGTGAGCTTCTTATGTTGTCAAGAGGAGTAGTCTAGGTCCATTTGGTTTTTAGCCTGCTTTCTTCTTCTATTTGAAAGGGAAGTGCTCTGCGCACACACACACATATACATGTCTACACATCACAGTCCATGTATTTTTATTAATTTGAAAGTTGTGTTTGTGCTAGGTACTCTATTTCAAAAATTAAATAGTTGAACAAGTGCTATGTGTGGTATGACCTAATTAATTTTTCTCACCTGTGCTTTATCTACCTTTTCAGCATTTTCTACATTCTGGCCCAGAGGAATTGAGTCCTGTTCTGAAGCTTTTTGAGAGCTCAAAGTTCAGCATCATTAGTGAATCTTAGCTGCTGACTGTCTACAGAGAAAATGCTTTAGAGAATTTTTCTGTTCAAACAATAATGATTTTCATGGACTGCAATCTCAGTATAATACGTTTTCTCTGTAATGTGAAAGAATACTCAGCACTTGTCAGCAAATCTGCAGAGATTTGAAAGAAAACCCTCTAAGCTGAACAGCTTTGACACTAGGTTGACCAGGGGGAGCCTTAACAATAGTAAATATCTATTCACCTTCTGGAAAATTCAACTGCTGCTACGCAGAGCTGCTGCTGAAATACCATGTCTAAGAACTCGGAGTTCATCAATCTGTCATTTTTATTAGATCATGAGAAGGAAATGATCCTGGGAGTCCTAAAGAGGGATGAATATTTGAAAAAAGTGGAAGACAAGAGGATAAGGTGATGTGTGTTTCTTGTTTTGCCCTTATACAACTGCTTTCTATTCATTTGCAATACTTTTGA
Organism: Apodemus sylvaticus; assembly: GCF_947179515.1. Classification (NCBI taxonomy): domain Eukaryota; kingdom Metazoa; phylum Chordata; class Mammalia; order Rodentia; family Muridae; genus Apodemus; species Apodemus sylvaticus. Next base: position 10,988,166 of record NC_067495.1, on the reverse strand, counting down.
TGGGGAATTTGACAGTCACATTGGAGACAGATATTGATCAGGGACTTTATAGCTTTCCTGACATAGCCCAAATATTTGAAAATATCTTTGGCTTTGTGCCATTTAGCTAAAGAGATTGGAGATCAGCTAATAATAGGATGCTGGTAACATGAAGGTACCCACTACAGCAAACTTAGCAGCTAAGAAGAAAGACTCCCCAGTTTTGAGTACCAACTCTGGAATGGTTTGTATGATATTTAAGCAACTTGCTGCAGTGTTAGTTATATTTATATCACTGTAACAATACAAGCAAGTAAACTTGTTTTATAGTTCAGTGAATATTATCCACCATGGTGAGGAAAGGATTATGGGCTGGAGCCTTTTTGTCTATGGTGGTAGTTGGTATGTTATCTCAGCAGTCCAGGGATCTGAAAAGCAGACTAGAAGCAGAGCAAATGCCACCATCTGTGGAGCAAGTTTTCAATCATACAAATCATAGACTGACATCATACATTCAAACCTGACAAATCTATAGTGGCCCCAAAAGCTCATGTGTGAAAGACATTGTCCCAAACTGGTACCAGGATTGGGAGGGAGTGAAATCTTTAAGAGGCTGAATCTAGTTAAGGTTTTAAGTCACTAAAATCATGACCCTCAAAGGCATTATTGGATACTGGTTTCTTGTTTTCTGATTGCCATGAGATAGGCATCCTTTACTACATACGCCTGTTGGCATGTGCAATGTTGTTATAAGGTACAAAAGCATGGCCAAGCAGGGACCAAATGAAATCACTTTGAGTTCAAACAAATCTTTTCTGTTTCTTTTCTTTTCTTTTCTTTTCTTTTCTTTTCTTTTCTTTTCTTTTCTTTTCTTTTCTTTTCTTTTCTTTTCTTTTTTCCTTTTCCTTTCTTCCTTTCTTCTTTCTTTCTTTCTTTCTTCCTTCCTTTCTTTAAGTTTTTTGTTTCTGTTTCTTTTTTCTTTGTGTTTCCTTCCTTCCTTCCTTTGTTTGTTTGTTTGTTTTGAGACAGTATTACTCCATGTATTGCTAGCTGTCCTAGAACCCACTCTGTTGAGCAAGCTGGCCTTGAACTCAGAGATCCACCTGCCTCTGCTTCCCAATTAATCTGATGGGATTAAAAGTGTACAGCACCCCTGCCTGGCTCAAATGTTTTTTAATCTTATCATCTCTGGTAATTTTGTTCCACTTACAAAAGAATTGGATACCACTGCACCCAATTTTCCTGATTTAGATTTGTCATCAATAAAATAATAATGATATTGTTGCTCCCCATAGCACTGCTGAAAAGATTAAGGATGCTTATAAATATGCTTGTGAATTCAGCACCTCCCACAGCAACCTTCAGTTCTAGAGCATGTTCAATTCTAGAACATGGGGTGGTTTCATGAGCCCTCTCCTCTAGAAACTATTAACTGTTTATACGTCCTTAGGGATGTATAACAGGGAAGCAGGAGTGAGTGGGTTAGTAAAGGGGGGGATAGGATAGGGGATTTTCAGAGGGGAAACTTGGTTAACCCCTCCCCACCTCCATGACAGTAAATGAATGGTTACAATCTAGTGCAGGTCTCCTATTGATAATCAAAGTTGTCTACAGTTTGTAAATGAATCAGCAGCCATGCAATGCCTGGAAACATTCCATAACAGGTGCTTTTTAAAAACCTATAGCTGTTTGCGTGACCCTGTTGAAAACACACCCTTGGCCTTACTACTCCCCATTAGTAAAACGGAACAGAAGAGAATAGATTTCTTTAGCCTGGCATTTAACGACAGTTCTGAACTGTTAGCTGTATGCCATCATCCAAAGTTACTGAGTTTTATCAAACATTTAAAGAAGAACAGAAAGTTTTTTAGGTTGATCTCTACATGATGGCTAAAACTCTAAAGCACAAATTTATTGTTTTGTTCCACATGCCTAGTTCCGCTGGAACAGACCACTAAGTAAGCCCTGACCTCAGTACACTAATAACTCATACATCCTAGCCAAGAAACTGCCTTCCTTTGCCTTTAAGTAGTTCATTCTTTCATTTCAGCCCTGCAGGCAGAGAAAGATTAGAGAAAAGCAAATAAGGCAAACATTTGGTTCAAATGAATTAAATGTGATTTCAGGAATAATGCTTTGCACCTGGAAGGCAAGGAGGCCAATGAGTGCAAAGAATAACATTCTTTTAATACTCTATAAAATTTTAATCTGCAAAGCTGTTTTTTTCCTCCAAATTTCATCACTCTAGCACTAAGAATGCAATAAGTTTGACCTTCTCAAAAGCCTGCAGACTCACTGCCTCTGTAGAAATTCCAGAGAAGTATTGGACTGGACTTGTAGATTGGTAAACATTTTATTCTGATCCTAATAGAATTGTTGCAAAGCTTCTTTTGTTTGTTTGCATATTTATTTATTAACTTATTTGACAAGTTTCATGCTTCCCAAATTGGCTTTCAGTTTATTTATTTATTTATTTATTTATTTATTTATTTATTTATTTATTTATATTTATAGTAGATATATCCTTTATTCACATTTCAAATGTCATCCCCTTTCCTGGTTTCCCCTCTGAAAATCCCCTATCCCACCCCCCCCACCCCCTTTTACTAACTCACTCACTCCAGCTTCCCTGTCTTGGCATTCGCCTACACCCGGGCAAGGAGCCTAAACAGGGCCAAGGACCTCTCCTCCCTTTGATGTCCAACAAGGCCATCCTCTGCTACATATGTAGCTGGAGCCATGGGTCCCTCCATGTGTACTCTTTGGTTGGTGGTTTAGTCCCTGGGAGCTCTGGGGGTACTGGGTGGTTCATATTGTTGTTCCTCCTATGGGGCTGTAAACCCCTTCAGCTCCTTGGGTCCTTTCTCTAGCTCCTCCATTGGGGATCCTGTGCTCAGTCACAACTCTTCTTAATACATTAACAGAAATCCCAACATGAGGGACTCTGGAGAGATGGCTCAGGAGTTAAGAATGTGCTTCTTGGGCAAAGGACCTCAGTTCCAGACCCTGCACCCATGCTAAAGGGATCTCAATTCCCAGTGACTCTAGCATCAGGTAGATCTGACACCTCTGACCTCCTTGGTCACCAACACTCACACACACACACACACACACACACACACACATACCTACACATAGACACATAAACATAATTAAAAAGAAATCACTGTGTGATATACTAGTTTAGTGGAACTCAAACTCTTATTTGAGTCCCACAGGATAAAGAAAAATTTCTCTTACATAGAACTTACTAATTTTAGTATATATTATATACTTATTATATTATATATTATAAATTATTAAATATATTAAATTATATACATATAACAGTATATATGTGGTTATATATATATATATATGCATATATATTACACCTAAATTCAATTGGACTCCATGTTGCATTCCATATAGAAAAAAGCATATTTATATATAAATTTGGATTTTACAGAATCTTTCCTTTAAGAGATATTTTACTGTCAAGGTATATTTGGAGATATGTTAAGCATTGGGCTGCAAAATGAAATTATATTTGCTTGAACTAGTCTTTGTTTGAAATAATGTCACTATAATCAAAAATAATATATATATTCATGCACATTTCTCTGTAGAGATGCATAGTATACTATTTTACTTACAATTCATATTACTATTTTAAAGTTAAACAATAGATACGATACAGAAATAGATAGGAAAATCACCTGTCTTCCTTATATGTATGTGTATGTATATCAAAGTGTATATATTTGTCTCTTCCATGAATGACCATTTTAGTCCTTTCTCTTTTTAATGTATTGTCTTTAAGGAGAATTGATGTTGAGGACAAACCTCTAGGTATCAGAAAGTAATCTGTACCAACAGCCAGGACAATACAATTCTCTTTTTACTGTAAATTGTACAGACAGTATGTTCAAGTACATATAATCTAGAACATGACTACTGAGTATTGGAGCTAAAGGTGGGAACTGAAAAATATTTGCCCCTTCCCACCTCCAAAGGTGGTCAGTTCATAAGAAAGTATATAATATCATTTGTATTCTTGGAAAGGTAGACTTTTTTTCTAAGAAGTAATATAAGTAAATTTTTATTATTAAGTGTCACATTTCAGATTTTAAATTTCCAGTAAGTTACCTTTTGATATCAATAGGAATATCTATCTCATGTATTAGTTTTGTTTATTATTCAAAATGAACATTTCATCTTCCTGTTATAGATTCTAAATTTAATTATCAATAATAGTTTTCCAGAAGCATGCTTTCAAAATCTTAGATGCACATTTAATCATTTATTAATCTTAATCCTCAGTGAATTTTAATTAAAAGGTAGCTTGACTTTTCCTATACCATATACTTCTACCAACAACCAGGAAAAAGTTCTTTTGTAATGTCTCATCTATGTCAACATGAATTCACAGAATTATCTTCTTTAAGATGAAAATGTGGAAATTAAGTAGATTTTTTTGCTGTGCATATTCTCCTTGACAGAGTGAAAATAACCTACATTTGCATAAATTCAATTTAGAGACATTTCAGAAATGTACTTGTATTATATACCTGCAAAAACTAAAACTGTAACTCTCTAGTATGTACCTGTACCAGCAGCAGAAGGGCTTTTGAAAGATTGTTTCAAGGGCAATGTGTTCTCTTTAAAACATTTTGATTTTTTTTTGCATAAATGCTCAATTTCTTTCCATCAAGTCAGCTCAATTCTTCCTTTTGTCATAGCAACCATCTTTTAAATCCCAGTATTTTGTCCTTTGTTATTTCTGAAAGAAATGGTGTTCTCGTACTTCTTGCTGTACTGATTCTTTTCCTGTCTCTGTGTTTTCTAAGTAATTTATCCTATTAGCAATGTGATGGTTGGCTGTTGTGATCAGAACAGATGCTTTTCGGGAAAAAGCATCCTTATTCCTCTGATAGTCAGGATAGAAGACAATAGTTGTTTTCAGGTCTTTTGAATTGAAAGACTCAGTTTGGTAATTACATATAAAATCAATTCCCTGTGTGATATTAGACAAGTATTAATAAACAGCAAACTGCCAAATAGTACTGATTGATTTCTCACTTCTTTAGAATTGTAATGGGTTGTCTTTGTCATATTATTTAGGGAAACACTTGTCTTAAATTGGGTTTACCAAAAGGAGAGCTTGAACCTAAGGTTTGAGAACAAGTGATCTATGGTTTTTAAACCATTAAACCTTGACGTCCTAGGGAAAGCAAGACAGTAAGGAGTGGGTAAGTTAACAAACGTGGCATGTTAAGCAACATCTGGCAAGGGAACCTTGACACTAGGGCAGATAGTATTTACTATTTATTTTCTGACTTAAAATGTCACCACACACACACACACACACACACACACACACACACAATACATACATACAAATGCACATTTTAAGTACCTTACTGTGTTAAATCATAATGATCAAAAGCACCATGGGGTTGGGGTAGGGTTTCTTACACTTCTTAGGTCACTCTATCAGATATCAGGGTAGGAATCTAGAGGTAACAACCATAGCAGAGATCATGGAGTAATGCTGCTTAGTGGATTATGTCTCAAGGTTTGGTCAGTTTAGTTTCTTATAGAACCCAGGACTATCTTGCCATGGTTAATATCATCCACAATGGGCAGGGCCCTACTATGAAGAAAATTCACCACAAACTTGCCTACAGATGACTCTTAATGGAGGCCTTTTCTTAATTGAGACAGTTCCCAAATGATTCTAGCTTGTGTTATGGTGATAAAAAAAAACTGGCAAAATGCCAATTGTCTATCTTTTCATATGGTTCCATGGGAACTCCTACTATATTACTGGAAGGTAAGCTTAATGCTACGAGCAATTACTTTATGTCATGTATAGATTGTGAATCAGTTTCAGATTGTCCTGTTTTTTCAAGGCAGTCACCAGACATGAGATTGGCAGAATTCACAGATACTTCTTCATCTGGACAGGAACCTATTCTGTAGTACTCTTATTAGAGAATTTTCATTAGTTTCAAATCCAGGCTTTCCCTTTCCTCAGATTCTCAAGTGTTTATATTTTTTTAGGAGCCTTTGATCTGAAAACAAATCACAATCTCTATGAAATCTCTTAGAATGACAGTGGTGTGAATGCAGCTCCATATGGGCATAATTGTCATGAGACACTTTGTGACAAGAGTCAACCTAGACAGTTGCTGTATAATAGAACTAGGCCAGCAGAAGAAAGCTTTCTTGATTATTGCAGCTTACCTTTGAGTATGCTCAGCATGGCTTTACACCACTAGGAAAGACATTGCATTCACAAAACAGTGTCCTTTCTGAGCAGAACCCATTTAGTATCCCAGAGCCTGTAAAAAGAGACTAGTGCATAGAGAGTGTAGTTTGCTTATTTGTTTTAAATACCAAATTCTGGTCCTGAATCCTGACCTGACTTTCTGCTTCCTTGCCTATAAAATGGGAACCACGCCTTTCTTATGGGTTGCCAAATGTTAATGGCTTGACACATAAAGTAATGTTTATATAGTAATTTATCATACATACAGAAGCTGCTATAAAAATAAAATTATATAATATATATATCCTTTTATAAATTATGTATATATTGGGTTTCATTTTTTTGGTTCTAGAAATGGAACCCAGGGCCTCATGTGTGGTAAGCAAACACTCTACCACTGAGCCATACCTTCTACCCCCAAAACCTAATGTTTTTAAAATATTTTTTGAGATTACAATATAATTATCTTGTTTCCCCCTTCACTTCCCCCCCCCATACCCTTTCACATACCCCACCTTGGCCTTTTTCAAATTTGTGTCCCCTTTTCATTGATTTTTATTATATGCCTATATGTATATTTATGTACAAATACATTCCTAAATATAGCCTTCTCTGTTCATATAATGTTACTTGTATATATGCTTTCAGGGCTGACCATTTTGCATTGGATAACTAATTGGTGTGTCCTTCCCTAAGGAAGACTTATTTCTCCCAGCATTACTTAGTTGCCATTGGTTCTTGTTGTGTGGTTAGGAGCTGTTTAGTTTCCCCTATACACTTTGGCTTGCCTATTTGTGTTTTCCCTGTTCAGCTTACTTTCAGGCAGCCATGATGATAAGACATCATGGGTGTAAAAGCTAACCATTTTATATTCAGAATACAGGAAGGAGATACCATACATCCAGAATTTTCTTCAAGCAGATATGAAATAGCTCTAGAATACACAGCACTATCTCTGAATATTAACAAAAGGAGCATTAGGAGCCGTCATCATCGGGCTGCTGGCATATTATCCTTCCTGCCTGTGTAGCATGAATTCTGTGGTTCTTCTCTTCCTATTGGTTTGCCATTTGTTTAATCAATCCCATCAGTTTTGATTTCTTTTTAAAATTAATTTATTCTCTTTTATATTACATCTTGACCTCAGTTTTCTCTCCCACCATCCACCTCCCCTACTTCACTACATTCTCTCTCTCCATCTACTCCTCCTCAGTTTCCCTTCAGAAAAGGGTAGGCTTCCCAGGGATATTATCCAAACATGTCATATCAAGTTGTAATAAGACTAAGGCACATATATGAAGGCTGGATGAGGCAACTCATTAGGAGGAAAAGGGTCCCCAGTAGCAGACAAATATGTCAGAAACAGTCTCCAGTTCCTCTGATCACAGTCCCACAAAATCACCAAATTGAACAACTATATCATATATGCAGAGTGTCTGAGTTAGATCTATGCAGGCTCCCTGATTGTTGGTTCAGTCTCAGTGAGCTCCTATAAGTCCAGGTTTGTTGATTCTGTGGGTTTTCTTGTGGTGTCATTTTGCTTGCTTAATGGAGTTTGAAACTTTAGCTGTAGACCTGGTTTAGTTTGTTCAAGGTTGAAGGTACTGTGGCAGGGGCTGACGCAAATCCCAAGAGCACCTCTCTTACAAGTGGACAGTGCAAGAGCTAATATTTACTGAGTCCTTAGTGGATTTTCTGGAAAGAGATTTGGCTGCAAATGACAGGTATTATAATTACTTAAACAATGTGGACAATTTCTAGATATCTTCACTAATGTAAAATTTTATGTTGTGTGGCAGCTCTGTTCCATTGTTTGTTGAGGGAGGAATCTGGAGTCCTTGACTTTCACTGTTCCATCATCTTTAAACTTTGTCTTTCTCTTTTTAAAAAAATATACGCTGAGAATAGTTTTAGCTATCCTGGGTTTTTTGTTGTTCCAGATGAATTTGATAATTGCTCTTTCTAACTCTGTGAAGAATTGAGTTGGGATTTTGATGGGTATTGCATTGAATCTGTATAGTGCTTTAGGCAAAATGGCCATTTTAACTATATTGATTCTACCGATCCATGAGCATGGGAGGTTTTCCCATTTTTTGAGGTCTTCTTCCATTTCCTTCTTCAGAGTCTTGAAGTTCTTGTCATACAGATCTTTCACATGTTTGGTAAGAGTCACCCCAAGATACTTTATACTGTTTGTGGCTATTGTGAAGGGGGTCATTTCCCTAATTTCTTTCTCAGCCTGCTATCCTTGAGTATAGGAAGGCCACTGATTTGCCTCAGTTTCTACTGCTATGATCATAGTGGCTTCCCTCCATGCCTTGCTCTCATGAACCTATATAATATCTTTTTCTACATCAATATTCAACGAATGTTTGTGATTAAATTGGTCTATCTGAAAAATTCAGGATAATTTCCCAATCTTAAGATTCTTGATCTTGTTCCATTTGAAAATGCTTTTTCCTTTTTTAACTTAGAAGATTTTTAATTGAAAAAAAATGTATGTAATATGTTCTTATTATGGCTTCCCCTACCGGAACTCCTCCCAGATCTTCTCCACCTACCTACCTACTCAAATCCAAACCATTTCTTTCTCTCTGTTTTTGGGATACTAAAAGTTCTAAATGCTGTAGTGTTTACAAGTTCCAAATGTTAGGAGCTGATATGTTTGGCAATTATTCTGCTGATCATATAAAGAAGATGGTAGTTTAAAAATAGTCAAAGGATGAGGCAAGTGACTAGGAAGGTAATAGATGATGAAAACTAAGGATACTCCACCATTTACTTTCTACTGCTCTGATAAATACTATGGCTAAAAGGCAGTTGTGGAAGAAAGAGTTTATCTCAGCTTACATCTTGTAGTCTATATTTCAAGGAATTCAGGATGGGAACTTAAAATAGGCATTTAGAGGCCAGAACTGATGCTGCTTACTGGCTTGCTCAGCCTGATTTCTTAGAAAACCTGGGATCACCTGTCCAGGGATGTCATTGTCCACAGTGGTCAGGGTTTTCCAATATTAATCATTAATCAGATAAATGCTTCATTGATTTGCTTATGTGCCAATTTTATGGAAGCATTTTTTCAATTGAAGTTCTCTCTTTGCAGGTGACCCTGTCTTGAGTCATGTTGACAAAACACTAACGAGTATTGAGACAGAATAGGCAGGTGACATATCTGGATTGTTTTTTATCTCATAAGGATGTTGAAGCAATTAAATGATTGGCCCAAAGCTATCCAGGTGCTTTCTTTTCACCAATACTGGTGCTTGAAACCTAAGTTTCAAGAAACAGTAAGGCAGAAAACCTAGTTCTGAGTACTTGTGTGGTCCAGAGCCAAGTTCTTGTCTTTCATTTTTCTTTCCTGTGAAGTGAGCATAGGACCATTGTGAAATGAGACTGAAACTGCGTTACAGTTGCTGCTATCTCCAGAAAAGAGTTGTTGCTGACTCATGGAGAATTCATAATACAATGCAACAGGACCCCTCCGGAAAGGGGAATTATTCCTCATCCAATATCCTTTATCCACATCCACAAAGCTGGGTGAAGTGTCAATTCTATAGCCTCCCTTGCAACTCCTTGGCAGTGGTCTGGTCAAGTCCAAGGAGTCTTTTAGGAGGGTCTCCGACCTAGATTTTGTTTTATCTGTGAGGTCCTATGTACAGAAGCAGCTAAGCACCACACCCTTGTTCTGACCTAACATGGCTACAGTGTTAGAGATGCCTGGTCGTTTTGCATAAGAATAAATCATGTTTTTTCAATAGAAGAGCAACAAGATGAAAGGATACTGGATCCTTTATGATGCTATTTTGTATCTAAACTAATTCAAGCAGCTGCCTAACTTGTGTCTTGTTATCTGGAAGAACAGAAAACAAATGCATTTGTTATGCCTGTTTCTTGGATCCAGAAGCATTTATACCTTCTGATGGTGGCTTTTCTGTTTATGAGAGAGATGAAGAGGTGCTGGAATAGCAGGGCAGAAGCTCACTTTCTTCAGATGCTGCTACTGCCATGCACATATAAATGAACTGCATCCATCTTGGCTACCTGAATAGAAAACAAGTATACCTCTCACCTTATCCCTTTCCCCTTAGGACCATTTTTCCAATTGTACATTTTCTTCATTTATTCTTATTACTAGCTGCTCTTATTTGATTATATACTTCAGAACTCTTGTGATGCAGGCACCAGAGAAATGGCTTAGAGAATTGGAGCACTTGTTGCTCTTGCAGAATACCCAGCTTGGATTTGCAGCACCAACAAATATCTGTAACTCCAGTTCTAGAGAATTTGGTCCTCTCTTCTGAACTCTTCAGGTACCAGGTACCAGGAAACATATGGCACCAACAAATATCTGTAACTTAAGTTCTAGAAGATCTGATACTCTCTTCTGACCTCTTATGACACCAGGCACATACGTGGTACACATGCATACACACAGGCAGAACACTCATACACAAAATAAAAATACAAATATTGATGTTTTGGAAGTTTAATACCCAATACATCATATTTAGAAATGGAAGTCTAATGGAAAGTGCTTAGATCATTAGGGCTTACTCTGTCCTCCATATTAATAGATATATATCTTCATTATTATTCTAACAATGGGTTTGTTATCAGAGCAATTTTGAGCCTCACTTGTCTTCTCTTTGACCACTCATGCCCTTCCACCTTTTGCCATGAGTGACACAGCAGAAAGGCCATGGCCAGATATCAGCACACCTTCCTGTATTCCTTTTGCATATTGAAATACTGGAGACTGAGTCTAGTGTTGAACATGCTAGGCAAATACTCTGCCAGTATGGTACAGCCTCACTCCTCCATTTTCCTCTTTACTTTTGAGACCGAGCCTCTAAAATACAGGCTGACCTTGAATTCATTTAAGTTAGGCTTTGAAATTGTAATCATTCTGCCCAAATTAGCTGGGATTATAGACTTTTACCTCTAAGGAGCTGCGGGCCCCTTGATGTTTGAGATTTTCAGCCTCCCAGATGATAAGAAATTAACATCTATTCTTTATGAATTACATTGTGTGCACTTTGTCATAGCAACAGAGAACAGCATGAAAGATATTTTCAGTGACCCTTTTGCCTCATGAATGTTTGAAAAGTAACTGTGTGCTTAACATGCATTATGATAGAAGGGATTGAATTCAATGTCCAGAAGTTTGAAAACTCAGCAAGCTCTTTCATCTTCTGTATTAACCTGTGAAAGCCTTTCTAGATTTTGTAACAAGTCTCAGTGGCAGTTGGCATCGTAAACATCACTTGTCTGAGGGATTGCCCAGCTAAGATGTTTAGAGCCCTCACATACTTTCTTTCCTCTAGTCTGTACTATTGTTACTCCCAAGTCTTTTCAGGTTAAGTAACCATAGTCTGGGTTAATATAGACTGTTAAATAAACGACTATAAAGTAAACCACAAAAAAAAAAAATGGAAAGCAAATGTTTGACTTGTATATGGCTCTAACTTCCCCCACATGGACCCAGCTATCCTAGTAAAAGGAACTGATAAGAGATTAAACTTTGAGTACCTAAAGATATGCTCTTTTCTAGGAGAGAAATTGCATCCCAATCCCCTCCTTAGCCTGCTTATCACATTGACCCACCAACCTATTCAGATAAGGATGCTCTCAAGGGTTGTTGTTTTCTTATGGTTATTTCTATTACTTTGTATGTGTTAGTTCTCCATGTGAATTTTTTTCTGAGGAGACAAACTATTCACTACATCTACCTGCTTTATAACCTAATATGGAGTTAGACACTGAACAGCATGGTCAAGAAAATTCCATCATTCTTTCTGTACTTGGGAAGATGCTAGTCTAGTTGATTGTGATGAGACTTAATGCCACAAATGTGAAAGGGGAAATGGTATGAAAGATGTAGAATGTTTCCAGATTTTTTTCCTGGGCATTGAAGATAAGAGATCAGTAACCTATAGGAATGGCATTGCTATGAAGTATTAAAATGGGAATGAGCCAACCTTCTAGGGCAGTGTTTGCCAAAGCTGAGAATATACTAGAACAAATAAAGATACTTTAGATACAGCAGTTCGCAGGGGCTCTCTGAAACCAGGAGTATTCAAATTTGTGGGCATGAGACTTGAACACCAGTATTTCTAAGCTATCCCTGTGTTTAGACAAGTTAGAGAACACAGGTTCCAAAGCTGCACTTCTCATACTATCATCAATGGAATATTTAAATAAAATGAAGACTTAGAATTTTACAAAGAAGATTTTGATCCATTAAACCAGATCCTGATATTTAGTGTCTCTAGTAATTGCGTAAGTGCTACTTCTAAAGAAAGGACTACACTTACAATTCCAAGTTTTTAAAGGGCACATAAATATATTTCTTGTCAAATAGTTTTTAAATGGAATGTGTTTAATACCTATGTGACAGGAGTCATGCTAGGAAATTTACTTTTATTATCTCATAAAAACAACCATTGGATATAATTTGTCCAATTTTAGAAAAAGGGAGATTTAAAAGTGGGTAAATCATTGCTTGTAGTTAGATAGCTAATTTATGTTGCATCTTGGACTCAGGAATAAATGCGCCTGACAGAAAGGTTAATGGGCATTGTTGGAAACTCTTAAATGCTCAGTAGAAGTACGTAGAACTGAAATGGTAGAATATGTTTGTAATTACAATTACGCTCTTCATTGGTTTACTTAAGGAAAGAATCAATGTGGCTTAATCTCTTTCATCATGGGGACACACAGAGAGCACTTCCAAGATTATAAGATCAAAGGTGTCCTGAACAAGAGAATCCACACTGATGAAAAACAGTGCTGGAGAATGACAAAAGTAAAACACAAATACTCAACTGCCTATTTCCAAAGGTCACTGATACTGGAATGAGAAATTCTATTCACTGAAAGTATTTGATTCTGATTCCTTGGTTCAAAAATGAAAATATTTTTAAATAAATAACGATGTGCTCCTGTGCAGAGGTTTTAATTATATTTATGTATTTGTGTGTTAGGTCTCTCTCCTCTCTCTCTCTCTCTCTCTCTCTCTCTCTCTCTCTCTCTCTCTCACACACACACACACACACCCCTTGTCTCTAACATGATATGGAGATCAGAGAATGTATTTGATTCTGATTCCTTGGTTCAAAAATGAAAATATTTTTAAAGAAGGATGTGCTCCTGTACAGAGGTTTTAGTTATATTTATGTATTTGTGTTTTAGATCTCCCCTCTCTTCTCTCTCTCTCTCTCTCTCTCTCTCTCTCTCTCTCTCTCTCTCTCTCTCTCACACACACACACACACACATACACACCTTGTCTCTAAACACATACACACACACACACACACACACCTTGTCTCTAAACACATACACTCACACACACACACCCCTTGTCTCTAAACACACACACACACACACACACACCTTGACTCTAACATGATGTGGAGATCAGAGAATGAATTGAGGGAGTTGGTTCCAACACGTGTGTCCCAGGCATTAAAGTCAGGCTGTCGGACTTTGCAGTAACCCACTGACGCTTCTTATCAGTCCTCTCTTGTGTTTTCAATGTGCCTTTTTGTTTTCTTACCAGGAAGCTGAAAAATGAACTATTAGAAGCAAAGCGTAGGAGTGGAAAGACTCACCAAGAGACCAGTAGAGTCTGTGTTCACTGTCAGAAAACCCTTGGCCTCATCTTTGACCGGGGAGATCCATGCCAAGCCTGCTCACTCAGGGTGTGCAGTGAGTGTCGGGTCACAGGACTTGATGGCAGCTGGAAGTGCACTGTCTGTGCCAAAGTCGCGTGAGTCTCCTGCCTTTCTGTGCAAAATCCATATTTGATGATGGATAAGATTCGAATAGGGAAATTAAGAAAGGAGAGAGGATATTAAATTGAGATGGGAGTAGACTGAAAATCACAGTCTAGTTACAAGCTTGACAGATGTGTGCGCACGTGTGTGTGTGTGTGTGTGTGTGTGTGTGTGTGTGTGTATGTGTGTGTATGTGGCATGAGTGTGTGTGTGGCACGTATCTGTGTGGTGTATCTGTGTTTGGAGTGACTGTGGTATGAGTCTGGTTTAGAGTGAGTGTGTGTGGTGAGTGTATTTGATATGCATATGTTTGTATGTGTGAGTGTGTGGGGTATAAATATCTGTGGGGTATGTATGAGTATGTGCAAGCATGTATGTGGTATCTGTGTGTGTGTTGTGTGATGTGTGGTATGTGTGTGAGAGAGAGACAGAGATAGACAGGCACAGAGACATAGAGGAGTGTTTAGTAGGAGAGGGACAGGTACAGAAGACAGGATGAGTATTCAAAGCAACCCTAAAGCATAATAAAGTTGGAGGCCTAATAGAATACATTTCTCCCTATATTTAAATGTTTAATGTGTTTTCTCCTCTTTAAGCCCCTCTAGACACCACACAGCTTCTCCAAGAATTCTCTTGACATTCTTAAGCATTTGAGGTAACTGGCAAGATGTGTGCTGTCCACATCAGCTGAGGGGCAGCACTGGAAGTGTTACTTAGTATTTTCTAGGCCTAGCTGTTTAACAAAACAAAGGGAGGAAGCTTTCTAATTGTGTTTTGCTTTAGACCAGTGTCTCTCAACTTTCATAATGTAATACCTATGCAAATATTTGTGTTTTCCAAAGGCAAACCACAATTTCAGAAGACTGTACTAGAATGCAGGGGTAAATTTTCTATGTAGGTGCTAGCTTGACCTTTCCATTTGAAGAGGGATGTGTGTGTGTGTGTGTGTGTGTGTTGCCATCAGCAATGGGACCTTGCTATCACTTTTCAGAGAGGAACCTATTTTCTTGGCAACAGCCTGGGTTGTTTGAGGTGCTCGCTTTGGCAGCACATATACTATAACTGGGTTGTTTGAGGATTTCCATGAGACACCTTAGCTAGTGGTTCTTAACCTGTGGTTGGGTCATGCCTGCTTTATGGGTCACATATTTACATTATGATTCATAACAATAAGAAAATTACAGTTTCAAAGTAGCAACAAAATAATTTTATGGTTGGGGTCACTGCAACATGAGGAACACTCTATTAAAGGGTCTTAGCATTAGGATGGTTGGGAACCACTGTCTTTGACCATCAATCCAACTTAATGTAACCCAGACTCAGTTACTCAATTGTGTAAATGTATCACATTTTCCTTATCCATTCTGTCTACTTTTATGAAAATATTTACCAGCTGTAGGAGACTCCCCAATAGAACTTTTATGGTCACTTATGTATACTACTATATCATCTATAAATAAGGTTACATTGACCTTTTTCTTTCCAATTTGGATCCCCTTGATTTCCTTTAGTTGATTTATTGCTCTAGTTAAGACTTCAAGTACTATATTGAATAGGTATTGTGAGAGTGGACAACCTTGTCTTGTTCCTGATTTTAGTAGAACTACTCACACAATTGATCTCTTAGCTGAAAACGCCCAGTATTGATGAGAAATTTCTCAATACTTATTTTTCCAATTCTTATCCAACACATTCTGGGTTGAATCTTTGTATGTATTCTTTCTTCCTTTATCCCATTTCTGTTTATTCTCTTGTATAGCCCAGACTCTCATTTGTTCTGACCAAAGTACCTAAGACTAAGACTCCAAAACCCCTCATCTATTACATGAAGTCTCAGACTTCAATATAGGAAGAAAAGAAATCACTTAACTTTATCTATTCTGGTTGTAATTGCTAAACCACAAGGCCTTGTGTTTTTTCCAATCAGTTCATTTACTAAATAGTATATATGGTAAATAAATGTCTAATTCACTCCATCTTTCCTCTGAAAGACAGGACTCAGCTTTTCTTGAGGTTTTGTTAACAAGAAATTAACTCAATATGTTGAGTTGAATTTGAAGATTATCACAAAAGCTGGCTTACCCAAAATGAAAGAATCCCTTCCTGGAATTCTCACTTTATCTTATTTCTTATCTCTATTTATCTACTATAATATAATCTTCAAATCTGCACTGTTCACTCATAAAGTGGTCATGCCTAAAGGAATGCCTAAAGTAGGGCCTCTGTATATGTTTGTTAAATGAGCAGATGCATGGACGAGCAAGATAATGAACTGAGAAATGGACAAATGAATGTCTCCTGCTAAAGCTCAGCAAGCTGCAGGGAGAGGAAGAAATATAGGATGAATATAATTTTATTCTATTGGGAGCACAAAGTTGGGGCAAAATTAAGAGCCATGACAACAAAGTAAATATCTACCTATCACAGAACAATACAAGTTGTTGTTCGAATATGCACATATAAATATTAAGATATTGAACAGGATGCTTTTCGAAGGAAGTATTAATATATTAATAGAAAATGTCACAATCAATTGCATTCTTTTTATTGGTGAAACAGTCACTTAATCCCACCCCCCATCTGTTTGTCTGATTTATTTGTCTACACACCTGTCCATCCCTATTACACATTTGTTATTAGTGAAAGGGCTGAAAAGGGGGAGAGTATAGGGGGGGTTAAGGGAGTGTGGCTAGGCGGCGTGGGGGAAGGTGTCCAGGCGAGCCCTTGCCTGGGCACCTCTGCCCCTGAGGAACCACACACACAGAGGCAGAGTATAGAATAGAGTTTATTCAGAGTAGGGGATGGGAGTTAGTGGTACAGAGAGGTAGAGAGAGAGGGGAAGAGAGAGAGAGAGGGAGAGAGGGAGAGATAGAGAGAGAGAGAGAGACAGAGAGAGACAGAGAGAGACAGAGACAGAGAGAGACAGAGACACAGAGAGAGAGAGTATATATAGAGAGAGAATAGAGAGAGTGGAGTGGAGGCCGGCCATGACCTCGTGGAGGGGGGTAAGAGCCCCAGGGGCAGAGAGGTGAGAGAGTGTGGGAGAGCAGAGAGCAAAGAGGGAGAGGAGGAGCAAGTAGCCCCTCTTATAGTGGGCCAGATCTCTGGGGCGGGGCATACTTGGCTATTGCCAGGTAGGTGTGGGGTGGAGCTTAGACAGAACCCCAACAATTAGCCGATTGATATAAAAATGAGCAAGGTCAAGATCTTTTCCTAATTTGTTGGTTGCTGATTTGTCCTACATCAAATAGAGGGCTAATATCCAATATATATAAAGAACTCAAGAAGTTAGGCTCCAGAAAACCAAATAACCCTATTAAAAAATGGAGTACAGAGTTAAACAAAGAATTTTCACCTGAAGAACTTTGGATGGCAGAGAAGCATCTTAAAAAAAATGCTCAGCTTCATTAGTCATTAGGGAAATGCAAATCAAAACAACCCTGAGATTTCACCTTACACCAGTCAGAATGGCTAAGATTAAAAATTCAGGAGACAGCAGGCGTTGGAGAGGGTGTGGAGAAAGAGGAACACTCCTCCACTGCTGGTGGGGTTGCAAATTGGTACAGCCACTCTGGAAATCAGTCTGGCAGTTCCTCTGAAAACTGGGCACCTCACTTCCAGAAGATCCTGCTATACCACTCCTGGGCATATACCCAGAAGATTCCCCAGCATGTAATAAGGATACATATTCTACTATGTTCATAGCAGCCCTATTTATAATAGCCAGAAGCTGGAAAGAACCCAGGTGTCCCTCAACAGAAGAATGGATGCAAAAAATGTGGTATATCTACACAATGGAGTACTATTCAGCCATTAGAAACAATGAATTCATGAAATTCTTAGGCAAATGGATGGAGCTAGAGAATATCATACTAAGTGAGGTAACCCAGTCTCAAAAGATCAGTCATGGTATGCACTCACTAATAAGTGGATATTAACCTAGAAAACTGGAATACCCAAAACATAATCCACACATCAAATGAGGTACAAGAAGAAAGGAGGAGTGGCCCCTGGTTCTGGAAAGACTCAGTGAAACAGTATAGGGCAAAACCAGAACAGGGAAGTGGGAAGGGTTGGGTGGGAAAACAGGGGGAGGGAAGGGGGCTGATGGGACTTTCGGGGAGTGGGGGTCTAGAAAAGGGGAAATCATTTGAAATGTCAATAAAAAATATATTGAAAAAAAGGATAAAAAAATGAGCAAGGTCCAAGGGTAAATGGACATGGGTTGCCTTCAATGGCTTCATAGTTTAATGTAAAAATGAGATTATTATGTTATTTTTGAACCCATCAAAGTTTTTGTTATTCTAGACAATTTAAAGATAAAATAGCTGTCAATTTATGACTCACATAATTCTCCAGCAACAACTTGTCTATAGTTATGTTTTTCTGCAATAGATGGGAATTTATATGAGTGTTTAAAATATGAAAGTTCAAGCTTACTTTTCTCGCTGAAAAAATTCAATTAATAATGCTTCTTTAATATTTAAGCTAGTAGTTTGGGTGCTCTCTGAGACTAAGGATTTCTGTATTGTACATATCCTGTTTGCTATTCATGGAGTGGTTTTCAATAAGGAAGCATAAATGATATTTTATTGGCAGTAAATGTCCTTTGTTTGTGATAAGAGAATGTTACAGCCCTACTGGGCAGGCTCCATGTTCAATAGACCATTAAATTGAAATTCCCACCCTAACCTCTAAGAGATGGGATGAGTCATAACATGAGTCATGCTTTAATTAGTTGGAAGAACAACCTTTATTGTCATTTACCTTGGACTGGGTTTGATTTCTGAAGCACTGAAATGTTTATAGCAAGGATTGTTAGAGGGAGGCAGCTTCCTTTGAAGCTAATCCATTTTTGTTTTTGTCTCACCCAAATTCGGTTTAAGATTTCACCTGTAAGTGGTTTGCAGTTTCAGTACCATATATATAGAGGAGTTTCTTTGCATTTTTTGTTGGAAAAGTAGGAACCTAGACTCACCACCCTTTCTATATAGACAGTGTTTGTGTTTCTCTCCTTTGTTGCATCAACCCATGATAGGTCTGATACATAGTAGGAATTCAATAAATATGTGCTGGGTAGTGAATGAACTTACAAATAATAAACAAGCTTAACTAGCTTCCTTGTAATAAACAGATGGATACTAATATCTTTTGTGTATCCTACAAAGCCTATCTTATTATAGATGTCTTCAGTATAGACAAGTAAACAAAATTGTTTTGGTTACTCTATCTTTTTCAACTAGACTACCTACTTGTCCTATTTCACAAAGATAGAACTTCTTCACATTTATGTAAGTTTCCAAGTGAAGGAACCTTACATAAGCCCCAGGAATTTAATGTTAAATAAAACCCGAACTCTCTAATAGTCAGCAATCAGTATTCACAGATAAGTGCAGCACACTGTAATTTCAGTCAAATCTATTCTCCAGAGTTCAACTTAGAGGAAGCAAAGTCTATTTCAAGCCTTGAGTTGTTTGAATACTACAGTGACATGTCTGACAGACTGAAATCTTATAGCAAGCATCACATTTATTTCCTGTACTCTCTCCCTCCACTCTTGCTGCTTGGCCTCCAGTGTGCACACGTGTGGAAATATACACACATTCATTTGAAATGCTAAGTAATTGCCGATTATTTTTAGCTTCCATAATTTTCACCCCTCATAAAAGCCTTGTTGTAGTTGAGGAACATAAATTCTCTTCTGATGATATTGCTAGATGGAAAAAGTATGAGACTTGGTGTATCAATGCTGCATCAGCCATCATACCTTTATAACTTTGAGGAAATTGCCTAGTCCCTGTGAGCTTCCCAGTCTACAGAGTGTTACTGCTACATTACAATTCATAGTGAGGATTAGAGATGATACATATAAATTTCCTAGCACATTACTTGGTACCTGGTAGGTACTCAGTATTAGTTTCTTATTCTTCTGTTAAATTTTCTTGCTCCATGCAGAAACTATGAATGGGAAAAACCACATTAGCTCTATTTCAGAGTTCTAAAAATGACAAATTACTCAAGTTTGTACTTGAGACGAGTAAAAGTTGTACCTATCGTTTTCTCACAGATGGTAGTGACTAACAAATCTGGAGAAATAGGACTTGTATTATATGTTGGCTGCTATAGATATATGGTAAAGATATATGGAGGTTCCTTTCACATAAAAGTCAAGATTTTAGCATACCCCATTAGATGGTTTTCAAGCACTCAGCTATGTCACTCTCCTTGTTCTCATTTGATTCTGTGACGTCCCACTTTCCCTTGACTTCTATTTATTTTCCTCTCTTTCAGCAGCTCACGTGATTACTTTGAATCCACCTGAATGACCCAGGACAGTCTTAGTATTTTAAAGTCATTTGATTAGTAGCTCCACTCTAGCTGTAAAATCTGATTACACTAGTATGAGTTTCCGGTTGACAGTATTTGTTTATTATAATCTTCAAAGAACACCTTTAGAAATTAACATTCCACAAAACCCCACATTTCTAGCGTAAGAAATGATATCTAAATCTTTACATCCCTAGAGATATATACAGGAATATTTTATCCAAATTTATTCTTTTGATTGATTCCATCTTCCTTAATTGGATGTGTTTTGTAGTCTTTACAGCTATGAGTAATCACTCAGTCATCTGCTACTCCATAGGTTATCTGCTCACCAGGAAGTGGGTGTGGGATGTACATGCTATGATCACATTTTCACTGTATACTTTCTCTAAGGTTAACAGTTTGACATTTTAGCCAGTAGTAGAACTATGGTACACTTATATCCTGCCTTTGTCTCCTGTAGTAAGAAGCAGGATTTCAATTATTGTTAAGTAATAAAACTGACATTGTTCCAGGATACATTTTCTATTTGGGACCCAATTGCTGATTTTAAAGTATGATTGTTCAATAAATCTAGATATGAGGCTCTGGGGTTAGAGCTCTCTATTTGGTTCTCAATTGCCTTTCTTCAGTCACCATATCAGGCTCACCAGTTTTTGTACAGACTCATCCTTAAGATATCTTGATTTATATTGTATCATTTCTTGTCTTGTCAACTGATCTTTTAATTGGTTTGCCAGTCTCTCCCACTTTTTTATGTATCTCCCCAAAGGGAAATATTGTATCATCAAGTGGGAACTTTAGAATAAGTCCCTATTTCCTCCAGCATCACAGCCCCTTAGCATGGCATTTAAAGGTTGCTATTCCATGTGCGTGCCTACAACTTTACCTCATTCTCTATTATAATCCTCTAGAATTCATTTACCCTTAATACATTACTCTGTATTAAGGACTGCTTTCAGTCCTCAGCTCATACCCTTATAAGCCATTTCTTCATGTTTATTTAGACATAATTTTAGAATACCTAATGAGTCTTATAGCTGTAATAAATCTTTATTGTAAATCTCAACGTGAGCTTTACAGCAGCACAGCTGGTGTGGGTTGTATTCCAAGCTTCTTGATTCATTTCACAAATCCAAACTACAATACCAAATATTAATGCTAGAGAAAGTATCCTAACAAGCCAAGGCTTTTGCCTTCATGTTACCGACAATTAGGTTTGTGGTAAAGATATGAAAAGAAGCTAAAGTCTTAAAATGGTGAAGGAAGTCATCCATTTCAAGTAAAAATAATAACTTGAAGTATAGATCAGTACCACTTATATGCAGTGTATGTGCAGTGAAATATTGCAGTGAATCCCATCATTTGTGTAACAAATGTTTGTTAGTATAGATAATAAAAAAATAAAATATTACTTGAAGACACAGTCTACTGAAAGCCTATTATTGTAATACTGTTGTGTGTGTGGTGGGGTTGAGTTACATAGAGATTGTCTCTCAGTGAGTTAACAGACCAATAGATATGACTTACAATTCTAAGATAAAGTTTAAAGCTCTCTATGTTGTAGGTAAAGTGAAAGTAAAGAAGATCACAGACATTTCTAGAGGGAAGATAGGAGGTGATTTCATATAGCTATTATAGGTACAGTTCAAAAATGGATAGGACAAGTGCTAGTTTTGGTTGTTGTGATAAAACACTGACCATTTGCAAGTTAAAGAGGAAAGGGGTTATTTGGTTTATACAGCCCAAACACATCCATCATCGAGGAACAAGTAGGAGCAGAACTTTCCGTGGAGGAAAGTTCCTTCTGGCTTTCACTCCATGCCTTTCCCAGCTTCTATTTTTATATAACCCAGGTCCTAGCCCTTAGGGGTAACATCACCCACAGTGGACTGAACCCTGATGCACCAATCATCTCTCAAGAAAATGCTTGAGGCCAATCGAATGGAGGTAGTTCTTCAGTAATAGTCCCTCTGTCCCGGTGACACAGTTTATATTGAATTAACAAAACCCAAAGAGCACAAGCTTATTCAAGGATCCTATTCCATCTTTTACATCCAATTGATTATGAAATCTAGGAAGACATTCCTAACAAGGGCATTTTGATTTTGTTTCCTCCTCTCTATTAGTTTTCCCCTTGTTCTGGGATGCACACTACCACCATTTTCCTGGAATTTTTGTTCTCTACTCTAACCCTGTGTTTATATTCCGTGAAGGGATCTTCCCCAAACAGGCCCTTATTGATGCCTTTATCTCATATGGAGCTTTTGGTTATCCTCCATATTGAAGATCTTTTATCCATAGTCAGGGATTTTACTTAACTTGTTTTTGAAAGTTATCTATGCAGCTAAATAATTTAATTTGAGAACCTTCCTTTTGCTTCATGAGCAGGCAGCTAAAGATTATAAGTGGAGAATGGTTCTTGGAAGAAAAGGCAAAGCGTTTCAAGCAAGTCAATGTTCTGGGCACTGATGTCGTTCGACAGTCCATCTTAAGAAGAAGTCCAGGTAACTAACAGAATCACTTGTCCCCAAGACTGTCAGCTGATATTTGGTTGGGTTAAATAACCTCCCTGTGGAAATGAAGCAGGTGAACACAGTTGGATTCTTTTCCCCTCAACTCCTTAGGTCATTTTACATCTTGGTAGCTTGAAATCTAAATCTGAATATCATACAAATGAAGTCAGTAGAAAAGAAACTTTGAACTGATATCCAAATATCTGACATTGTGAGATTTCAAAGAAGCCATTCATCCTCATCATAGAAAGTTACTTTTTCTATGTGTGTTTCTTATGTTTTGCTAAATAGTTAAGAAAGCAACCTAAAACAGATGAAATAAATGCTTTCCATTTTGAATGAAATTCTTGATTTTTCATCAGGTCTAATTTCAGATTTTTAAAACGGTAATTGTTTTTAGTCCAATTCTTGGTTCCTAACCAATTCTTAGCATTGTACTCTAAAGTCCCAGTCACACAAATGGGAGCACTGGGAAATGCCAAGGAACATTTTTTTTTTTTTGGTTGTCATAATGATTAGATTGAATCGATGGCATTTATTGGACAGTAACCAAGTATGCAAAGCTAATGGGCTTAAAATATGAAAAAAGTTTCAGTCAATGAGGAATTACATTGGCCCCAAATACCAAGAACAAGCAGCTTGAGACTGATTTTCAGTGTACTCAACAACACTCTAATTGGTTCATTATTGAATTTTTTTCTGGAGTGCAGATTTCCCATGCATGGTTTATGTAATAAAGTTAGAATGGGTATCTAGAATTGGTGTGGGAAGCTTTCAGCTGATCCCTGTGTCACTTTTGGGTGTGGCAGCCACAAAGAAAGTCTCCTACTGATGAGTAACATCAGTCCTGATATTAGAAGAGTCAGGTTGAATAACAAATTATACAGTTATCTATAGCCTCTACCTATAGTAAACATCAGAGACTTCTAGTGTGCATACTACACTTCTAGGCACAAAATGCATGCACCCATGCCTGCCATTCTGTGAAGTCTGGTTCTCATGTTCATGATGTCTGGTTGTGGTATATTGTGGCATACTTGTGTTTACTGCTACTGGGAGACTGAGGTGCAAGGGTGATATACTTAAATGCCAGCTGGGATACACGGTAAGTTTCAGACCAGCCTTAGGAATATATTGAGAACTTGTCTCAAAACAGAAAAAAAACTCTACCTACAAAAATAATGCCTATAGTCTATGAATTCAGAAATCCCTTGAATGTAGCATTTCATTCCCTAAAAATATCTGTAGAGACATAATGAATATGTTCCTTCATTGCAGTCTCTCTAGGGAAGAGCTTATCTTATCAAACTTTCTCCTTGATGAGTCCTGATCTTAATTCTTAGTTATCTCAACAGCATTCAAAAAATTAGAACTAACTATGTCTATGTATACAAAATAACTTGGGATT
Source organism: Apodemus sylvaticus (assembly GCF_947179515.1). NCBI lineage: Eukaryota > Metazoa > Chordata > Mammalia > Rodentia > Muridae > Apodemus > Apodemus sylvaticus. Next base: position 10,963,907 of record NC_067495.1, on the reverse strand, counting down.
GAACTGCCATTACTGATTATTATAACATTTTTGTCTTGTGGTAATCTAAAAAACAAAGTATAGAAGAGAAATTCGTTATCCTTTCTGGTTGTTTTTGTATATAAATTTATTTTCTATTTTTCCATGAGGGTCTGAAGAAATACAAAGCCAAGAGCAAGCACAGCAATGTGTAGACAAGTCAGATACTTCGTCTTCTGTCAGGCAGAAGGCCACTCATGATGGACCAAAAAAGAAGGGGTAAGCATCTATAAAATAAAGGCTCTTTAGTGTTTTATGTCTGATGTCACTTCAGTGGCCCAGAAGAGGTGAGAGACTCAACTGGGGCAACATTTTATCCTAGGGAAATGCAATCTTTATTTTTTATTTTTGATATTTTTATTATTTATATGTTTACTTATATTTCAAATGTTGTCCCCCTTCCCAGTCTCCCCTCTGCAAACTCCCTCCATACACCCTTCTCCTTTGCCTCTATGAGGGTCCTCCCCCACCCACCCACTCCCTTCTCACCCCTTCAGCATGCCCCTTCACTGGAGTAACAAGCCTTTACAGGACCAAGCACCTCCCCTTCCATTTATGTCAGATAAGACAGTCCTCTGCTATATATGTAGTATATATGTAGCTGTGGGTCCCTCCATACTTATTCTCTGGTTGGTGATTTAGTCCCCGAGAGCTCTGTGTGATTTGGTTAATTGATATTGATGTTCTTCCTATGGGGTTGCAATCCCCTTTAGTTCCTTTAGTCCTTCCCCTAACTCTTCCATTGGGGTCCTTGGGTTCAGGCCAATGGTTGGATATATCTGCATCTATCTTAGTCAAGTGCTGGCAGATATTCTCAGAGACCAGCCATACCTGGCTCCTGTTAGAAAGCACTTCTTAGGATCAGCAATAGTGTTGGGGTTTGGTGTCTACAAATGGGATAGATACCTAGGCAGGCAGTCTCTAGATGGCTTTCCTTCAGTCTTTGTTCCATTTTTCCCCGTGCATTTCTTTTAGACAGGACAAAAATCTGGATTAAAAATTTTGAGATAGGTGGGATAACCATCCCTCTACTGGGGGCCATGTCTATCTTCTGGTGGGGTTCTCTTCAGGTTCTATCTCCCTGCTGTTGGGTATTTCAGCTAATGTCATCCCCACTGGATCCTGGGAGCCTTTTGAATCCCTGGAATCTGGAACTTTCTAGTGCCCCTCCAACCCCTCACCCCCTACTGCTATTTATTTCTATTCAATCTCGTGGCACTCTGGATGTACCATATTTTCTGTACCCATCGCTCTGCTGAGAGACATTTGGGTTGCTTTCAGCTTCTGGTTACTATTAATAAGGTTGCTATGAACATAGTGGAGCATGTGACCTTGTTATATGTTAGAGCATCTTTTGGGTTTATGCCCAGGAGTGGTATAGCTGCCTCTTCAGGTAGAACTATTTCCAGTTTTCTGAGGAAGCACAAGATTGATTTCAAAAGTGGTTGTAAGAGCTTGCAATCCCACCAGCAATGGAGGAGTGTTCCTTTTTCTCCACATGCTCGCTAGCATGTGCTGTCACCTGAGTTTTTTTATCTTAGCCATTCTGATTGGTGTAAGCTTAGAATCTCAGGGTCGTTGTTATTTGCATTTCCCTGATGACTAAGGATGTTGAACATTTTTTTTAATTGGGTATTTTCTTTATTTACATTTCAAATGTTATCCCCTTTCCCTGTTCACCCCCTCCCAGAAAACCCCTATCCCATTCTTCCTTCCCCTGTTTCTATGAGGGTGTTCCTCTACCCACCCATCCATTCCCACCTCTCAGTCCTCGATTCCCCTACACTGGGGCATCTATCCAGCCTTCATAGGACCAAGGACCTCTCTTCCCATTAATGCCTGACAAGGCCATCCAATGCTACATATGCAGCTGGAGCCATGTGTATTCCTTGGTTGGTGGCTTAGTCCTTGGGAGCTCTGGGGAGTCTGGTTGATATTGTTGGTTGAACATTTCTTTAGGTGCTTCTCAGCCATTTGATATTCCTCAGTTGAGAATTCTTTGTTTATCTCTGTACACCATTTTTTATAAGATTATTTGGTTCTCTGGAGTTTAACTTCTTGAGTTCTTTGTATATTAGGACTAATATTGGATATTAGTCCTCTATCACTTTTGGTGTTAGTAAAGATCTTTTCCCAATCTGTTGATTGACGTTTTGTCCTATTGACAGTGTCCTTTGGGATTTTTGTGTTTCCTTTTTATGGGTTTCTACCTATTTACCTGTGTTCTTTAAGGGAGTTAACATCCTCTATCATCTTTATGAGATGGGATTTTAGGTCAGAATCTTGCTTTTCAGGTGTGTTAAGGTATCCAAGGCTTGCTATGTGTTCTAATGGTGCCAAGTGGCATTGGTTTTTTATGTTCTTTTACTTGCCATCTGGTTATCTCTGTTGTTAACTGGCCTTTCTGTCTCTGTCTAGAGCCTGTTCCTTTTGTGAGCCTGGTTATAATGGACCTTCTTGAGCGAGGCTGCTCTGGGTATTGGAGGGGGTCTGGAACTCCTGATCTGTGCTATGACAGACCTCCTTGGAGTCAAGCTGTCTCCGGGTGTGGGTGTAGGAGAAGATTTTTGCACTGGCTCTGCTCTAGGCAGAGTTGTGGCTAGAAGAAAGATGTGTCTCCAGCAGGGCAGATAGGTCTTGCTTCTGCTGGGCCCCATAAGGGTTCCAGTTAGGTCAGGTATTGGGGATAGGGGATGTCTCATCTGTAAGTCTGGTAGTGACAGACATTCTGGGAGTCAAGATGCCTCTGGATGTGGGCGTGGGGGAGCTAGAGCACCTGATCTACCTCTAGTGCAGTTGTGGACCAGAAGGATTGTATATCTCTGGCAGGGTAGATAGGTCCTGCATCCTCTGGGCCCTGTTAGGTTAGATGGGCCCTGTTAGGTCATGGTGGAGGGGGTCTCATCTTCGAGCCTGGTTATGATGGATCTCCTAGGAGTCAAGGTGTTTCTGGGTGTGGTCATGCGGGTTGGGGAAATGCAATCTTTTTTTTTTAATTTTTTTATTCGATATAATTTATTTACATTTCAAATGATTTCCCTTTTCTAGCCCCCCCACTCCCCGAAAGTCCCGTAAGCCCCCTTCTCTTCCCCTGTCCTCCCACCCACCCCTTCCCACTTCCCCGTTCTGGTTTTGCCGAATACTGTTTCACTGAGTCTTTTCAGAACCAGGGGCCACTCCTCCTTTCTTCTTGTACCTCATTTGATGTGTGGATTATGTTTTGGGTATTCCAGTTTTCTAGGTTAATATCCACTTATTAGTGAGTGCATACCATGATTCACCTTTTGAGTCTGGGTTACCTCACTTAGTATGATATTCTCTAGCTCCATCCATTTGCCTAAGAATTTCATGAATTCATTGTTTCTAATGGCTGAATAGTACTCCATTGTGTAGATATACCACATTTTTTGCATCCACTCTTCTGTTGAGGGATACCTGGGTTCTTTCCAGCATCTAGCAATTATAAATAGGGCTTCTATGAACATAGTAGAGCATGTATCCTTATTACATGGTGGGGAGTCTTCTGGGTATATGCCCAGGAGTGGTATAGCAGGATCTTCTGGAAGTGAGGTGCCCAGTTTTCTGAGGAACTGCCAGACTGCTTTCCAGAGTGGTTGTACCAATTTGCAACCCCACCAGCAGTGGAGGGGTGTTCCTCTTTCTCCACACCCTCTCCAACACCTGCTGTCTCCTGAATTTTTAATCTTAGCCATTCTGACTGGTGTAAGATGAAATCTTAGGGTTGTTTTGATTTGCATTTCCCTAATGACTAATGAAGTTGAGCATTTTTTAAGATGCTTCTCCGCCATCCGAAGTTCTTCAGGTGAGAATTCTTTGTTTAACTCTGTACCCCATTTTTTAATAGGGTTGTTCGGTTTTCTGGAGTCTAACTTCTTGAGTTCTTTATATATATTGGATATTAGCCCTCTATCTGATGTAGGATTGGTGAAGATCTTTGGGGAAATGCAATCTTAAATACTTTCAACCTCATATAAATAAATCCCCTGGCTGACCCAAACATGTAAGAGTTCTTATTTTATTAGATTTTTTTTGTACTGCAGCCAAGTGATTCCCATTACTTCCAGGCATATCTCTGATCAGAATTAGCCATGGCCATGAGCAGCATATTAGAGCCTTTGCTTTCAAATGCCAGCATCTCTCTCCTCTAACCTCCCTGCTAGTATATTAAACAACCCCATTTAAAACATAGTTATTCAAACACTCTATTCCTTATTTAATCTACAAGCTTCCTTAAGGGAAAAAAGATCACAGTTGAGCACTTCAACTTAGTTCAGAAGGCAAATATTCCTGTTTAAAACTGTAATAAGCAATGGAATATATGTTAGAGAACAAGATACAAGGAGGCACTGGGAACCAGAAGCCAGGTGCTACAAAAGAATCAGCCCCCCACCCCCAAATGAAGACTGCATAGCAAGGGTTCCCAGATATGCCAAGCCTCATGTTGCTCTGCTCTAGGTAGCATTGCATTGTTTTCTCAGCAGTTATTGTAAATATCCAACCCCAATCAGCCCGTGCAAGGAAATGCAACTCAGTTATACATTTATAAACTGCATGACTATATTGGACAGATATGCTTCTACATCACTTTCTTCCTCAGTTATGAAATCCCTGGTACTTGCAGTTTCTCCAGGCCGTGCACTTCTCCATCTTCCTTCCAACAACTCTGCCTCTGTCCTCCTTCATCCACTGTATCCTCAAACTTCTCCTCTTCCTCTCCTCTTCCTGTCTTGCCCAGAAAACCCACCTCCTCATTTTTGCTCAGTGATTGGCTATTTGTAATCTTTATTAGCCAATCAGATAATTAAGGGAAATTCCTCTACAGAGACCAACATGAAATGTTGACAATGGCTGAGATTGTAGCTAGCTCTAAAAGAAGTGCTTTTCTTTGCCAGTGTTCTGAAGTATGAGCAGAGATGAAAGAAAAGTATAAAATAACTCAAACTCTTGTGACTATGTCCTTCATTCATTAATTAGCAGAGATAAATGTAAACAATGTTTTAGAATTTCTCAAATTGCTATTCTAGGCATTAATCCCTCCATTCTATTATACTCATGTATTCTTTGGGATTCCCTCAATGCCTTGTACATTTGCATCTCTTGTCACCATGCACTCTGCTTGCACAATATACATCCATTTAATGGTAAGCTCTTTTAGTGCTTCCTAGGGGCCTTCCTTACATTGGTGTTAAGACATCTAACATAGTGCCTAACTCCTTAGAAAGAATCAATGGATTGACTAAATAAGGATCTCAGAGTCTACTGATTCTTTTAAGATCTATAGTTTTCAGAACTTGGTTGAGCTGTCACAGAATGAGGTCACACAAATAAGGAATTTTGTAGCTGGAAAACAATAACCGGAAAAAATGAGTAGTATTGATTCTGACTCATCCAAACCACCATAGCACTGGGCTGAGTCCTGCTGGGACTCACAATTGTCAGCTGTGGTTCTGCCTTCAAAGATTGTAATATCGAGTTAGAGAGAAAAGTTTAACTCCTAAAAAGTTACTGTTTTAAAGGCTTATATGAAAATATAACATGACAATGCAATCTATTGAGCTCTCTCTAAAAACAATGATGTGTTAATAAGTCACAGAGATGTCATAGGCAATAAATGTCACATACTAAATAGATAATAGCTGCTTTTAGGGTGCTACAAGAGACATCAAGACACACACATCAGATCACAAGCAGCTTGACAGTGGACTTGATGAATGAGTCAGCTTCAGGCTATCAAGAGGAAGAAGGGCTGATTCTGAGCAGAGGAGACACCTTAAAAGTGTAGAGGCAAAGGCATGTACAAAGTTCTTCTCCAAGCAGCAAAGACTGGCATTATATTAAGCATCAGCATCACTCTCACCCCAAATATAATTTCCCAGTAGAATGAAGGTTCTGACAGTTTAACAATGACATTTTGTCAGGGTCCTTCGAAGCAGAGACAACTTTTAGTAGATTCTATTAAGATTATGATGGTACCTTTGGAATCCATTTATTCATATAGAACACTCTTGAATATAAAAAATAAAATGGTTGCACTCAGCATCATCCTGCTAAAGAATATAGCTGAGATTTTGTTGTTAATATTTTATTTATTCTTTGAAAATTTCAAATCTGTATACAATGCACCTTGATCTTATTTACCTATACTACATCCCACCAACACCCTGTAGGGCTTGTGAACCCATCTCCTCTTGTACTTGATGTGCTCTTTGTAAAATTATTGTTATTACTAATAAACCCCTGAGTCTAATTAGTGCCAACCATATTTAAATGTATTTAGAAACAGCCATGTTTAGTGTGCTCAGTATCCTGGACAAGGGCTTGAACTCCATTTCCTCAAAAGCTATTTTTGTTTAATTTCCAATTAACTCCATAAAATAATAATGTAATCAGATTTTACTCAGCACAAGAACTTTCATTGTGTATACTTCATTACCACAAGGGAGATGCCAAGAAAAACATAAAGGTGATTCCACCAGAGAATGTATGAAGAATTTACACACACACACACACACACACACACACACACACACACACACGTGTGTGTGTGTGTGTGTGTGTGTGTGTGTGCGTGTGTATGCACGTGTGTACTTATTCATGCAGGCATGCACATGCACACATGAAAGAAGGAGAGAGAAAGCACATTAGAGAGAAAGGACACAAATTTGAGTCAAAGGGGAAGGGAAGGTGGATTGGTGACAAGTTGGGGGAGTGAATATAATCAAAATATATTGTATAAAACTGTCCAAGAAGTAATAAATTTAAAAGATATGTTATTTAAAGTTTAGCTCAGTGATATAGAGCATGCCCAACAAGAACAGAAAATGTACGTAACATATTCTTTAATTCCCCAGAGTTGTTTTGGGTTCCATTAATGAGAAAGATAGTCACTGCTCGAACAGGGCTGTGCTCTAACTTGACACCTTTGTTCATCCCAGAAAATCATTTCCTTTCTGTGCATCTGTGCAAGTTACATGTAATTCCCTCTGTCAGAATTCTTGCAAAGAGTCCAAGCCCAGAACATACACATACCACATACTTCTCTCCCTCCCTCCCTCCCTCCCTCCCCCCCCCCCCTCTCTCTCTCTCTTTCTCTCCCCCCCCCCCCCGGGGGTAGGATTTAATGACTATTTCCTATCTCCACATTGGGAATTTGTCTGACTTTGGCTTGTTTTGTTTTGGTTGTATGTTTTTGAATCCTGTCACAGCCATTGTGTTCATAGCTGTCCAGAAGATATTGTTTCCTTGCAGTTGTCTACCACTTCTATCCCTTTGCTTTTTCTGTCCCCTCTTCTGCAATGACTCCCGAGGTTTCAGAGGGTTGGTGCAGTGTTTATATCCCTTTTAGAGCTATGCATTCTGCAGTCTCATATTTCTGTGCCTTTCCCAGTTGTGTGTCTGTATTGATTACCATCTAGTTCAAACAGAAGGTTCTCTAATGGGGGATTACAGGTGCATTAGTCTACAGATATAATGATAAGAGTTTTCTTGTATTACTTTTAAATTCATGTCTTTTATTTCCAGTTTTCTTCTTAGCAAGTTCAGATCAGCAACCAGAGGAGAAATCAGAACTCCAAAACCTGAAAGCGGAAGGAGCTATAGCTTGGACTTAGGCAGCCAAAATCTTCAGAGTTTCAAGTCAGCCTCTGGTTCAGACAGGTAAGAGACATGCAAACTGAGCAATGACACAACCTGGAAATTAAGTTGATGACTTTCTACCTATGGAGGGTGTCTAAGTATCTGTAAAAGCTTGACACACAGAGAATACCTAACATATGCTACACAAAGACAAGGAAAAATTTTTCAGTTGTTATAGAAAACCTTCCCTCTCAATTTACAGCTGTTAGAAGGATTTGTGCCATCTGAAATAATACAACCTCACATTTGGGAAGTTGGGTCTCTAGTTCAAATAGAGATTGTACATGGCAGGTAATTCTTTCATCCATTTCTTAATCTTTTTCTGTTTCAACTTCTAAAACAAAATCCTTTAAGTGTCATATCCACTCCTTGCAGCTTTCAAAGAACATTAATAATTTCATCATGTGTGCTGCCCCAGGGAATTTTTTTTTGTAATTCCATTTCTTTCTTGTTCCACTGCCTCTGATTTCCACATGGGTCAAGTGAGACTGTCTTGTACATAATGTCATCACTTGTCAGGAGAAGCAAAGAGAAAAAGTGAGGATAGCCCAGAGCATAGTCACTTCTAATCAGTTCTGATTGTCTGTCTTGTTTTAGCATAAGTCAGGCATTATTGTCATTACTATCAAAGTTAAAGGTAGGAAAAAATTATCTGCTCTAATAGTACATTGATTTGTGCACATATTCTTGGGTTTTGGGTACTCAGGCTACCTTCCAGTCTTTCCATTCTTTTCTCTTTAGGTTCTACAAGCACAATTTTATTTTGCTTATAGCACTGCCCCATTATGCCCCATTATCTCACTGTGGTGCTGAGTATGCAGCCAAACACCTCACATGTTGTCATGTTATATAGGCTGGAAGTTTTCTAGAGAAGAGGCATTCTTTTGACTATTGACATTTTTATTAGTGTTATGGTAACTGTTCATATGATTTTTATTTTTTCTCCAGAATTTCTCTACATGCTACTTTATATAAGACTGTAGAAAAAAAAGATGTAAGAAATCATTTATTATCCACTACCAGAGGATCAATATCATGTGCAGAATTTTCCAAACATTTAAAATGGCAGATATATCCCCCTGTGTGATTAAAACATAAGCAAAGCATCATTGTCCTTGAAATAGTTTCACTTGGCTTCCCATCTATGCTGCCTTTGTCAGTTTTCTTTCTTCCAATCAGGCGTGCTTTTGCATACCAGTCAAATCAGCTTCCAGGATGAGAAAGAGAAGGATGGCTGAGAGTTTCAGAATAGCCTGGGCTACATAATGGGCAAAAGGGAAGCTGTGGCTTCTTCATGAGAACATGTCTCAACAATTCAAAATGGAGAGAGAGAGAGAGAGAGAGAGAGAGAGAGAGAGAGAGAGAGAGAATAAATATCAGGTTTGTCTTTCCTTATTGTTTCCCTGGCTCTGAGCAGAGATGAAAGGTATTCAAAGGTATCAGTCTCTTCTTCTCAGCCTCTATGGGACTCTGTGGTTGAGGCATTTTTTTCTTCTATTGATTCTTCTATTAAGTCTTTCTATTGATAGACTTAGCTTTTATTATTTTGTACTTAGTGTTGTGCTGCACATATGAATCTGCACTGAATACATGCCTAGTGCCTATTGATGCTGGAATGGGGCACTGGATTCCCTAGAGCATGGCATCACCTGCCATGTGGGTGCAGGAAATCAAATGTGGGTCCCCTAGAAAAGTAGCCAGAGTTCATAACCCCTGAACCATCTCTTCAGCACTGCCATACTGTTTTACACTTCAGGCTAACATTTTAAGAGGGACAGTATATAAAAAGAGGGAAGAATGAGTTCCTTGTTTAAAGAAAACAGAGGATCCCAGGCCTATCAAGCAAAGCTAGATAATGTGATTTTCAATTATTTGCCTTATATTAACTCGTTGAAGACAAGCAGCTTTCTCCAAATGATCAAGGTGTTGATGCTGTTATTGCAGAAGCACTTCATCTGGATTTGTGTCTTTTGTCTTCTCTGTTGCTGGGCATGAGTAATACCTCATGCCTAGCATGTAATATCACAAAGCAGTGATACCATATGGGCATGTTCCATCAAATATTGGTGTTTTGACACAAGATTTTCTTGTAATTATAAACTGGAAGACAGACTGTAAATAGACTTTTAAAATCTTTGTATTTATTCTTTGGAAATTTCATATATGCATACAATCTATTTGTATCATATTCATTCCCTACTTCTACCTCCAACATTTCCCAGATACCTCTTTCATGTCCCCAAAGAAGACTTTATCTTTTTATTCCAATATAATTTTTATTGATTCATAAACCCCTAGCACATTCACTTATCAGTCTTTCCCTGTCTAGCCCCCACCCTTGTGGCCTCCCCTCTAACAAAAACAATCCCATTTGTGTTATCTATATACTCACTGAGGCATGGTCAAAATCTTAGTGGCCTGCCTCCTAAATAGAACTAAGTCCTTGCTGGGAGCCATCTATTGTGGAAGGTGATATCTCCACATCCTATCACAGTTTTCTTTTAAGTTGCGGATATCTAAAATAGTTTGTAGACAGTTGAAATACTGTCATCGGAGTTGTTTGGCTCTTGCATGCCAAGAACAATGTTTTCCTATTAAGAAAAATGAAGATACTCAGAAGATCTAAAGAGCAAACTGTCCTTTACCTGGACATGTATTGACCTTGGTAATGACTCTCCAATGGATTGCCCTAATGAGCTTCACTCCCTTGTTCCAAGTGGTTCCTTACAATGTTGAGGTAGGGGAGCTAGCTTTGCTTAACTATCAATCATCTAAAGAAATTGTGAGATGCTCATCTCTTTCATCTATGACTTGACCCAGCTTAGCAATCATTCTCCTCTTTTCTTCATAAAGCAATATTATTTCTTCATGGTTCATTGGTCTTCTCCTGGAGCAGCTGGGCTAAGACATTCCTTTTAAAAACTCACATCATACATGAGTGGAAATGCTGTTTTATCAGAGGCCTAATTGATTTATTTCTTTTCCGTAGTTTCAAAGCTGGAGAAATAGAAACAGGATGGGAAAGGCATAGCCTTTCAGGAAAGCATAAAAAATGCCTATTTACTTGTTGCTAGGGACCGGACATACGAAACAAAGGATACTTTTAAAAAGCTTGCCCACTGCTATTAATAAATGGGATACTACTCACAACAGCTATTCTAATTTTTCTAAGTTCTAGTGAGTGGTTGCTATGCTTTGTCAATAACAGACCTCCAGACAAGGATCCATGGAAGTGATTAATCAGCCAATTGACTTAATTTTTAAGAGAGAATTTCAGACCAATTTTCCATATGAATATTGATATAAAATACTAAATTAAACACTGGGAATCCAAATCCAGCAACATATCAAAAACATCATCTATCACGATCCAGTAGTCTTCATTCCAGGGATGCAGGGATGGTTGAACTTAGGAAAATAGAGCAGTATAATCCACCATATAAACAAACTGAAAGCAAAAGGACACATGGTTGTCTCATCAGATGCAGAAAAATCCTTTGGCAAAATCCAGCACCCCTTCATGACAAAACTGCTGTGGAGACCAGGGACAAAAGGCACAAACACAAACACAATAAATGCAATATACAGCAAAATTTATTTTATGTGTAGGGGTGTTTGACTTGATTGTTTCTCTGCACCACAAGTGAACCTGGTGCCCATAGAGGCCAGAAGAGAGCATCAAATCCTCTGAAACAGGAGTTACAAAGTGTTGTGAGCTGCTGCCATGTGGGTGCTGGGAAATGAACATATAGGTCCTCTGGAAGAGCTGGAAGTGCTCTTAACCCTCAACCGTCTCCCAACTCTCCAGCCTCTCACCCAACTGATTTTGTGAAAAATAGAGAAAGCATTAGGAGAGGCAGAAGAGGGTATGTAAAGCTTAGGTAATGGTGCAGGTAAGGTTAAGACTTAGTCTGAGACCACAGCCACCGCCCAATAATACAAACTTTGCACTAGGAGTAGCCAGGCCATTTAACTCTGACCTAAGTCAGTTAATGACTATGCAATCCTCCATGCAGTGTTTCCTTGCTTAACAAATAAAGAAAAGGGGTATTCAGATAAATAAGAACTTGTGGTAACATTTTTTTAGTATAATTATACACAGTGAAATATTAGAAGACTTCATTCTTAATAAAGTTTGTCTATATGAAATTCAAATTTAACTAAGAGTTTTATATTTTATCTAAGTTTTCTATCATGAGGGTGAGAAGGAGACAAATTCCAAGACATTTCTGAGCCTGCAGTTCCAGTCTCAGTGGCTGCATCTTAAAGGCATGAAGTTCAAAGCAGCATCAGAAAGGCCCTTAGAAAGTATGGAGAATATTAGTAATAGGATATAAGGGAAGTGTCTCCTTATCATCCTATGGAAAACACAGAACACTTGAAGTCTGTTGTGTAGTAGAAGTGGATGGAGGGGGAAGCTGTATTTCAAGGCCGCATTTTGTTCATGTTGCTGGAAGCTATGGTTAAGCATCTACTTTGTTGTTCTTCTTTCCTCTTTGGTCCTCTTCTCTCCTCTCTCTCTCTCTCTCTCTCTCTCTCTCTCTCTCTCTCTCTCTCTCTCTCTCTCTCATTATACTTTTACTTTTAATTGCTCTTACTGATCGTCACACTGTCTGTAAAGTTTTACAAGCTGCTTTGCTTGGCTTCAAAACAAAAAAACAGAGATGACACCATTAAATCCAGCCCTTCGCTAACCTCATACTTATGCTCTCCTAGAAGTAGGGTGTATTTTTTTATTCTCCATGATTAAAAAAAATGTCTGCATTTCCATATGTATATTATTTGGGGGAAAGTATGTTTCTTAAATCCATCATATAATGTAATACTGGCTGTACTTTCTTTTTAATATATAATTCTTTAATATCTATCTATCTATTTATTTATTTAATATAAGTACACTGTAGCTGTCTTTAGACACACCAGGAGAGGGCATCAGATCTCATTATGGATGGTTGTGAGCCACCACATGGTTGCTGGGATTTGAACTCAGGACCTCTGGAAGAGCAGTCAGTACTCTTAACCACTGAGCCATCTCTCCAGCCCCTGACTGTACTTTCATTATAAGTAATATTATTTTCCTGCCCTAAGTAGGATTTTTATTATCCTCTTTGCAACTGAGATTTCTGGAAGGCAGCATCCACTCCATGATAATATTCTCTAGCAAGGTGGCACTGTTCAGGCTTGAGGTAAGGATCACATACACAGCCAATACTGGTTTCTTTGCCCTCCCCCAACGTTTTCTTTAGATAACACACTTTAATTCACTTAGCAAACTCTTTAAAAGACAGGATTTAAGATTGTTTTCATGTATATTGTATCTCTAAAATCATTTAATTTTATTCTATAAATTTACCTGTGAGTGTTGAGGAAAGAGCAACTGAGTTCCATATTGATATTCCACTTTTAAGATGTCAGGCAACTGTGGTACATCCTTGTAATATACCAGCACGTGGAGAGGAGCTAGCTTTATGCCTGGGGCCCCATAGCCATCCAGGCTAGCCTACTTGGGTGAGTTCAGTGTCACTGAGAGGCTGTGTCAAAAGACAGGCAAATGGCACCTGAAAAATGATGTTCAAGATTACTTACTGACCTCCATACACACAGACTCCGCCTACAATGCACATGCACATTCAACCCCCCCCCCTCTCTCTGTGGGTCTCCTTTTTTGTTCCCATCTACTGCAGGAGGAATTATCTCTGATGATACATGAATAAGGCCCTGACCGATGAGCATACCAGAATACTATTAGGACTTATTTTATCACTCTTTTTATTTTTTAAAAGACTGGTAGTATGTGGGTTTACCCTAGATTCCTGCGCTGCGTAGTCTCTGGTTCTTAGTCAACCAAGCAGTGCCAGGGATTATTTCCATCTTGTGGTTTGGACCTTCCATCAAGTCAGTTATTATTGGAACATTACTTTCTGCTACCATTACTCTAGCATTCAGATCTACTAATTCTTATTTTTCTATTTTAACTTTTTTGAGTAAGTAGATCTCCCTTTAATGGAAGCAAGGGATAGGCAATCAAAGCCACAAACTGTCATAAACATCCTAAAGCGCATTATCAGACAATTGAGGCCTTAAGAAGACATCATCTTAGTGCACTGAAGTGAGGATAATATGATAGAGCAGAGAGAAATATGGATTTATCCATATACTTATCAGCAGGAGACAAATGAGGTCTACAGTTCCATAAATATTCCTTACCAAGAAACTAGTATTTATTAAGTTAGTATTTGTAACTTATTCTTTCCGAATGTGTTAGCCTCTCCAAGTAGTTTGATTTTTTTTAAAGTGTAGACATGCATATCTGTGTGTTTATATATCTCTATGAATGACTTATATATTCAAGCTAATATGTTTGGCTTCATGGCCCATAAATTCTCCATCTCAACTTCTCAATTCTCTAGTTGTAGAAAGAAAGCAGCACAGACAGTACAAAAATGAAAGGGTATGCATGCTTTGTAACACCATTTCATTTGTTGATATTGAAAAGTGAAGTTCATATATTTATGTACCTTAAGGTACTTCTCTTTTGCTTTTTCATCATCAATCTAAAAATGAGAAATTATTCTTGTTTACCAGAAAAAATATTATCTACCATTTTGCTGAATCTTAGTATCTCACAGTCATTCACTAAGCCAGAAACAATATCTTCATTTCTCATAGTTGCCATGAGGACAGCTCAACACTCTTCCTGTGAGCACTATGATACAGGAAGGATGCTGCCCCATGGAAACGGATGAATACAAGTGAACTCATGGCTGTGATAAATGGACTTACTGAGCAGTTTAGCACAGTGTTTTCCAGCTTTCTCTGTGTATTGGAACCAGCTAGGCAGTTTTAAAATACATTGTTTTCTAGAATGCATTCTCTAAGTGTCCACTGTGAGGTTTCAGATGCGCCACAAGAGGTCAAGGGTTACCTCACATAAGAAAGATTAACAATGTAGTATTTTGGGTCACTCAAGTTCTGGGAGAGAAAACTGCATTTTTTATATTTTTTTATATTTCTGTCTCATTTATCAGACTTATCTAATTTTTCAGCTATAATTTCTTTCCCCCATCTTTCCCATGTATTCATTACATATTTGAAATAACTAAAAGAAGTTAGAAAAGCTTATAAGCCTCAGAAGGAATGTCCTGTATTCTCTGTGTGGTATCATGTAGTATGCCTTAGTCTCAATATTAGTAGCTCTTAGGTGTCCTCTAGACACACGCATTTAACCAGGTAGTGCAGGCTCAAAACTGTCAACCATTCTACAAGGGGAGGGTACCAGAAAATGATTTCTGAGATACCACTCCTGTAAGAGCATTATACAAACCAGAAAGACAATGCATTAAATTATAGTATCTGTCTTTCTTATCCTTGGATCCTCTAAACAAATGTATACATCTCAAGGGCATCATCAGTATCTGGGGACATTGTGGAATTAACGAGTGTGTAGGCTTTTCAAAGTATATTTCATGAACTAAAATAGAGAAGACTGGTCTAATCTAGGAAAAAAATGTGTTTCTCAGTAAGCAAATGTATCTCTTTCTTGCCATTTCACCTTAACTCTGTTAGCCTGAACATTTGTTGCCACTAGTTTCTAAAATGTATTTAAATCATGGAACCATGATATCTGAATCAAAAATGGATCTTTCATAGTTGGCTTTCAAGCTTCTCTAAATTTGACTCAGATGTTATCATTCTCTTCCTATGTGAATGGCAAAGGTTCCTGTATTTATGTCATATTTAAATAATAACGAAAACACTTGACTCCTACTTATTTAAAATTCTGTGCCTCTTTAGACTAAACCTTTCCTTAGTCTAATCAACCAAAAGGAAGTATGTTGAGACACTCACAGTAAATGTCAAGGACAAATGTGAACGTGTATGTCATTTCTGAGATAATGCTGTTGGCAACAATAATTTCCAGTAGCTGACTTAGGATCACAGGAATTGCTTCCTTATTACCAGGGTAGCCTGTTAAATGTCATAGCTCTGATTAACCAACTGCTACCCAAGCCTCTGCAGTGATAGGACTTTCGCTGTCAGACTTACTGAAACCATGATGGAAATTTTGTCAAAACTGCTTGTATCTGGGAAGACTTTCAACACAGATAGAATCAGAAATATTCACACAAATCCCTTTGGTTGTAATTTCTTAACCTCTTTTTACAAGTTTAACCTTTAGACATATTTTAAAGGAGAATTTTCTTTTCTTTCTAAAAATCATAGGAAGAGGTGTTTCTAGAATAATATTGTTCTGAGATTCAACAACCTGTGTTTGTGACACTTTACTAGGTAGGTGGCTAATCTCCTAAACTAAGTAGGATCTCTTGAGATGAGCAGAAGTGGAAAAGTATGAGCGTGACTAACTGCTGTCAAAATGTAGTACCTGCTGGATGAAGGTCTAGGAAAATTACCCCTAAAACTTAAGACTTTTAAATTACATTAAGTGATTAAATCAGAAAATATGGTTTTTGCCCAACCCAACAAACATGGCCATAACCTGCTCTGAGATATGTCTATAGCACTGTAATTCGGAGTTATCTCTAGAAAGAGGAGGCCAGAGATGCCAAGTGTTAACAAAAGGATTTGACATAGAAGACTTCTCCTGGTTATGATGGCCTGATATGATAAGTCAGGGTGTGGGGTATGGGACCCGGTGAAGATCTGCAAGCCTTTGAGGAAGGTACCCTGAAAACTGCTGAGCAGCTCCAGTATGGTCCTCGTGAACTAGTGTGGTTTGCATCCGTCATCATTTTCCTCCTAAACATTTCCTAGCCAGTGTCTTTGGCTGATGTCAAAGTTGGAATGTGCTTTGTCCTCTCATTTAGGGGAAGTACCACTTCAACAGATCTCATTGATCAGGAGACTGGACGAGGAACATCAAAAAGCAGCTACAGCAATGGTGGAATCCCAGGCTCTCAGAGGTCACCAGCCCCAAGTACTCGTAGTGTGACCTCCATCAGCAGTAGAGTAAGTAAACAACTATAAAGTTGTTTATAAGTTATAAGTCTCTGGGACTTGGCTTTACTACCACCCATGACTGGGTTTAAATTCTCTGTTTGTCAGGGTATGTTGCTTATGCTCTTAAATGGAATGTATCTTTAGCATTGGCCCAGAGCCCCAAAATCAAAAAGAAAAGGCAAGCCAGGTTTTAAAGTTGGTGTCATATAACAGGCCTTTAAAGGTCTGTGTGATTTAAACAAACATAAAATGTTGATTGGAAGTTCTGACTTCCATCCTTCATGTTACTTCTCAGTGGACATATTTATAAATTAGCTATACTAATTTTTTTCTAAGCTGATTGATTGCCTACAGAAAAAGTAGAACCTTAAAGCCATATTAAGTCATTTTATAATTTTCCTTTCTTTACAAATGTTAAAATGAGAGATCAGACACATAATTAAGAGTTAAAGTACTATTATATATATATATATATATACACACACACATATATGAAAATGGTCTTTTGTACCATATTTTTTTCTTTTAAGAAAGAAAAATTACCAAGCACTTTGGAATAATACTTTCTTTTATCAACTACTCTATTGGAAGTTATTCTTGGAATTAAGTTACCATCTATTAGACTTTTTTATTAAGCAAGAAATTCAATATTGGTGGCATCTATATTAAGAAATCTTAATATATGAGCTTCAATACTTTGATTTAGCCATAATTTAGTGAAGTGAAACCTCCTGAAAGGCCCTGGACAAGGAAAGATTGAAAATAAGTGAAAAGAATTAGCCATTGTCTGGGCAGTGTCCTCCAAATGGACAAGGGCAATGAGACATACAAACAAGAAGGCTTGCTGCTCCATCTTTGACCATCAGTGCCCTGGCTTAAATAGTTTGTAAAATATCTGGACACATATATGTTCTTCATCAGGAAATAATGTGATTTACAAATTAGTTTTCTGTCTTAGTAACAAGAAAATATTTTTCTTTTTTCTGCTTTGAAAGCACCAGCTTAGACCAGCTAGAATAGAAGAGCAAGCAAGTTCTACACCATTACTGTCTAGTCAGAGTAAATCTTCCCAGTTTCATTGTAGGAGATTCATTTAGATAAAATTTTTCTTCCCCCTTAAATAATACATGGGAAGATCCTTGTTTTGAGATTGATCAAACTGGATTTAATTTTGCCAACTGAAGTGTTAGCCGGTTGCTACTGCCAGCATAAAGAACCTGAGGTGAAAGCATGCCTGAATTGCTAATGGAAAACTGAAAAGGCCACTATACTTCTGCTAGGGAGTGGAGGGAAGAG
Organism: Apodemus sylvaticus; assembly: GCF_947179515.1. NCBI lineage: Eukaryota > Metazoa > Chordata > Mammalia > Rodentia > Muridae > Apodemus > Apodemus sylvaticus. The sequence goes on along the minus strand of NC_067495.1, from coordinate 10,945,979 downwards.
TACTCTCATGTGGGTTCAGAGGAGTCATGAGGCAGCAAGGCCCTTGAAAGGTGTTTCGATATTTAGTCTGATTAAGATAGATAAGACTGTTGGGCTCAAGTAACAGAGCAGTATGATTTACCATCTGTTTAGGCAGGATCTCGAGATGGGGCTGCTGAGGAACAGCTGAGGGAAGTAAGAGAAAACCAGAAACTATTTGGAAAGCCTCTGCCATACCACAGCCATTAGAAGGGGCTTGGGAACAGGGAGGCAGCAGCAAGTTGAGGGAGCAATCAGACTGTTTCAGTATTTTGGAGGAAAAATCAAAAGACATTTGAACAGATTGAATATCAGTGATTGATCTGTTTCAATAAAACCTAAATTCTACTTCCTTAGATAAAAGGCAGATTTTGAATTTCATACATATTTATACCAAGCTCAGCAAGTGGATTTTATTTAGCAGTCAGAAAAGTGCATAGATTGTTGATGACTATATTTGCTTCTTTGGTAACCTAACAAGAAATGATATTTACCGTATTTGTGAGCTGGTAGTGATGAGACACTGAGAAGATACTTGTTCAAGGACCAGGGACCATGTATGCCTTATAAAGAAACCTGTGGCTGAGAGAAAGTGTAAAGAAGGGAGGCTGGAAATAAGGATAATGTTTTCCGACTATTAAGATATTAAAGCGTTCAAAAAAGTTATCAATTGCTGCACCTGCGAAGTGGTTAGCAGCTGACTGTCCATACAGTTGCCATGAGTTAATCCAGTTTGATCCATCTCAAAACAAGGATGTTCCAACTTCCCACATATTATTTGGGGGGAAAAGAACAATTTTGTCCAAATGAATCTCCTACAATGAAATTGGGAAGATCTACTCTGACTAGACAGTGATGGTGGGGAGCTTGCTTGCTCTTGTCTTCTAGCTGGTCTAAGCAGGTGCTTTCAAAACAGAAAAAAGAAAATATTTTCTTATTAATAAGACAGAAAAGCAACTCATAAATCACATTGTTTTCCTGATGAAAGGCATATATACGTGGGTGCAAGTGTGTGTGTGTATGTGTGTGCATGTGCATGTGCATGTGGGTGCAAGTGTGTGTATGTGTGTGTGTATGTACATGTACATGTGAGTACAAGTGTGTCTGTGCATGTGCATGTGGGTGCAAGTGTGTCTGTGCATGTGCATGTGGGTGCAAATATGTGTGTACATATGCATGTGAGTGCAAGTGTGTGTGTGTGTCTACATGTGCATTTGGGTACAAGTATGTGTGCATGTGGGTATGAGTGTGTGTGTGTGTGTGTGTGTGTCTGTGTCTGTGTCTGTGTCTGTGACAAAGATGACAATTTCTCCTAGAAATGAAAAACTTTTAGAAAATGAATAGCTCTGTGCTCTATTATAAACTGCTAATTGTATGCTTCACCTGAACATCTAGAGCAGTGGTTCTCAACCTTCCTAATGTTGCGACCCTTTACTACATTTCTTCATGTTGTGGTGACCCCCAACCATAAAATTGTTTTTGTTGCTACCTCATAACTGTAATTTTGCTACTGTTATGAATTTTAAATACCCGTGTTTTCTGATAGTCATAAGCAAACCCTGTGGAAGAGATGTTCAGCTCCCCAAAGGGTCGCAACCCACAGGCTGAGCAGCGCTGCTCTAGAGCATGTGTTATATGTTAATGACTATACAATGTTAAGTGACCTATTAATATTCAATATTAATGGAACCACCAGATCACCTGTGGACATTTTTTCAATCATCATAATTGCTAGTTAAGGAGCTTAGTCTTGCTTCATTAGAGGTCTTCCATGTGTTAAGAATTTCCTGATGAGCTGTTAAAAGTGGACCTAAACTAATTCATCTATTGACCTCTGTCACACTTGGAATAAACTTTGCTAGCCTATGCTAATTAGACAAATTAGAAGAAATACACTTTCTGCTATAGGTCTTACATGTTGAAAATGATGAAATAATGAATAGAGTCTACTGGAGCTGAATTGATTAACATGCTAAGCAAGTAAGAGGTAAACCTATCTGTGGAGGCTTTATTGAAGTATGCTTGAACATCTTAAGATGTCAGGCAACGAGGAGTGAAGAAAATGGTAAAATCTCTCTTAGTTTTAACAATTATCACATCATGATGCCGTTTTCATGGGCATTTAGCCTTAGCCTAGTTCTCAAGAGGCCCACAGGTTTCTTTTTTAATGTTAAATAAAGCTTAGCTAGATAGTGGCCATGACAGAGAAAATATACCTAAATAATCTCAACAACATGGCTGCTAAGGAAGAGAATCAGTTTCCCCTAAGGCTGTGCTCCTGTATAGCCTTTTGAATCCCAGTGGTCAGCACTGGACACATGTATATATGAGCAATGCTAAATGGACTCAGTAAGGTATACACACACATACACACTCACAACCACACATACTCACACACACACACACACACACACACACACAGGAATAAGGCATGTTTTTGACATGGCCATTCTCATGTCAAGCAATGCACTCACTCAGCACTTCACCTACTCCTTACAAGTAAGTCTCCATTCTTAAAAGCATTGCTAGGTATTATTTTCATGGCATTTTTATTTCAAAATACATGTAACTGACTATATTTTGATCACCTAGCCTTCTAAATGAAAAAGGTGACAAGGTCTTAGTTAAATGTTGACAGAGAAAGTAATACATGTGTGAGTCAGCTTTCTAGGGTCTAGCTCAGAAGGTTTCAAACTGTGGTCCATGGACCTCTTTGGGGATCAAACAAGACTTTTCCAGGGTTCTCCTAAGACCATCAGAAAACACAGATGTTTACATTACTATTCGCAACCATAGCAAAAGTACAAAAGTAAAGTAGCAACGAAAATAATGTTATGGTTGGAGGTCAACACAACATGAAGAACTGCAGTAAAGGGTCAAAGCATTAGGAAGGTTGAGAAACACTGCTTTAGCTAGACACGAAACTAATAAAAAGATTCTACATGTTTGGTTTTCTATTATTGCAAAAGTGTCTGAGATATAACAAGTTAAAAATAGAATTTTGCTTCAGCCTACAGTTCTTGAGGTTTCATGTCAGAAAAAAAACAGGAAGGAAAAAAGAAAAGAAACAAAAATAAAAAAAGGAAAAGAAAAATACCTTCCTTTGTGGCATATAATAGAACAGAATATGGCAGGCAATGCATTGCAGAGAAAGCTGCTCACCTCATGGTTGTCAATTACTTAAAACTTGGCACACCCCTAAAAGGGTTCTATCATCATCCAATATGACCAACCCAAAGATGAAAGACTCCATTGTTTGGACCTTGAGGAAATATTCTTTATAAAAACCACAACAGGATAGTTAAGTAGAGGGGATGTTGACAGAAGACAAATGCAAGACCAAACAATCCTATGGCTCATTGCTACTCCATGTAAGATTGGAAGTTCCTATATCTTTCTTGCTAATCTAATGCCACTAGTTCTATGAATCAGAAGAATCAAATATGTCTCATATTAAATTGAGACCTTCTTGGATTCAATTTTATATGGTAACCTTTGATATATAGGCTTCTGATAAAGGTCCTTCAAATGTAATTTTATTTCTCCCCTTCCCAAACAATACACATAACTTTATACTAAAGCATATTTATATGAAAACGTTTTTAAGAGAAATCAGTCAGTCTAATGGTCCTTTATTTTTTTCTTTGTTGGAAGGAACATGGTTTTGAAAATTCCACAGCTTTGGCTACCATTGAAAGCACCTGTGAGGAGCTTACAAAGAGTCACCGCAGAAACACGTCTGGTACACCTTCCATAGCAGTGTCTGCTACCTCGCTCTCCTCAGGTGGGTAGTTATAATATATGCATTGTACTGAATGTACTGTAAAAAAGACCAAATCAGGTTGAATTTCCTGTTTTATATGGTGTTGAGTGGATGTTTTAAACTTGAGAAAACATTCATCCATCACAGTAATTGGTCAATTCAAAGGCATTTTCTAAAGTTGGTCCCAAGTAATGCCTTGGGCCACTCCATTTATGAAAAGTTTACTTATCGAGTATATAGTTTTGTCATAAGTCACTGTAAAGGTTTAAAGCTATACCAGATTATCAGTATAGAAATACAGAAAATACAAATAGTTTTAAGGTACATTTGATTTGACAGGTAATAACTCTTACAGATGAAGGGAATGATAATTCAGTCTATAGAATGGTTGTATATTCCCTATAACCAGACACATTTTTTTCATCATTTAAATTAGAATTACTTGTAAGTAGCTTGGCCTAGTGTGATTTTTATTGCTAGAATAAACTCCATGACCAAAAGCAGTTTGGAGAAGAAAGGGTTTATTTCCTTATATAGCTCATAATCTATCATGAAGGGAAAGCTGTAAGTAAAGCACAGAGCATGGAGCAGTGTCGCTTACTGACTTGCTCTTCACGGTGTGCTCAATTTGCTTTAATATACCCCAGCACCACTTGCTCAAGGGTGGTACTGTCCACAGTAATCTGCTTTCTTCCATATTAATATCAGTCGAGAAAATGTCTCATAGGCTTACTGACAGGCCAATCTGATGGAAGCATTTTTCTCAATTGACAGTAACAGCAGAAAGGGAATGGGTGGGGTATATATATATATATATATATATATATATATATATATATATATGTATATATATATATTGGAAGGTTTGGAGGGAGGAGAGGGAAAGGGAAAATTATGTAATTATTCTCTAATTTCAGTATATGTATTATTATTAAATACATTATTACAAAAATAACTAAGTATAATATCATCTCAATAAAAGGAATTCTGATACCTTAAAGAAAAAACTAGCAGTACACATATTAAAGATATTAGTGAAAAGATTTTTATTCATGCAAATATTATTTATATTATAGTTTATTATCTATAAGAAAATTCTTCAGAGAAATACATCATCACTGTAATGTTTATGTGCCATATATTGAGTTAAATTCATAATTAAACCTTCAGTATTAAAACATTATGTGTTGCTCAATGATAATAACTTCAGTGTAGCCCAAGGCTAGATTATAGCTAATAACTTGAATTTCAAGGAAGCTGCTCCTAGGCAGCAGGCTCCCAAATGGTTTGTGTGTGTGCATGTTTTTGCATGTTTGTGGGTGTGTACTTATGTACCTATGGGGACCAGTGCCCTCTAAAATGCATGTTCTTAAAAACAAGAAAGTAGCCCAGCAAAATCTAGTGAATAAAAGCACTTGCTGCCAAACCTGATAACCTGTGTGTGTTCAGTTCCCTGGGTGGGGCTCACATAACAAAAGGAAAGAACCAACTCCCAAAAGTTGTCCTGTGATTTCCACTTTTGTGTCATGGCACAGACATGACTGTAAACATACACTAAATAAATAGATACAGTTTTAAAAGAAAAAGACTGTAAAGAAATTTACTTGTTTAGTGATATTAGTGTAACCTAGAAACTAACATCATAAAGTCAACTTCTACTGCAGATCTTCCAGAACTGATCATTCAGTGTGTACTCTGTCAGGCACCACGCTAAGCACTTCTTCACTGCATTTGCCATTCAAACTCAAGTATTTGATTGCTCTTTCCAGTCTCTCTCATTTATAAGCAACAATATTTGTCTCAGCAGGACTTTAGAACAGAAATAATCTGTGCAAATAAACTGCCCTAACTTGGTAAGCTGTCTACAGAATTGTTGAGAAACACATCATTTATTAATTGATACTTTAAAGAGTAATATCAAGATGTTCTATTGACAATGGAATGTCCAAGTAACTAATGAAATCAGAACCTCTTTCTATAGTCATTCCCTTCTGCATTAAAGGAAGTTATATCATTTAAAAATGGAAATTTATGATTGGTTGGCTTCATTTTATGCCAAATGTGCAAACATTCTCTCCAAAATAACAATGCTCTTCAAAAGTGATTTTTCTCGTGAAGCCTAAAGACCCAATCTGTGCAAATTTTATGATTTAGGAAGGAGTAAATCAGAATCTTTAAACAGCTTAAAGTTACCCTTAGATTTTATAACAGAGCACATAACCTCCTATGATCAAAGGCCAAATGAACACAGACCTGTTCGTCTTCATATCAAGGCAATTTTCAAAACACTCTAAAGGTTTAAGTATGTTAATACAAAACAGCATGAAATTTTTGAGCCTGGATGTGGTTTCCATGACATTGGATTATATGTGTGTTTGTGTGTGTGTATCTGTCTATCTGTCTGCATGTAAAATTGAAATATTGAAATATTTGAAACAGAAATGCAGAAGGATGATGAAATAAACTGATTCATATCTGCATTTCATATTTCTCCTTCCAGAGCGGAGTCGATCTGAGTTAGATTTGAGTGAGTCATTTGTGGAAGACTTAGAGGACACTTCAAGCATAAGAAGCAGATCTGTCCCTGGGGCTTTAGACAAAGACTTGGTAAGTTGGATGTAGAAGAAAGTTCAATAACACATGGAAAGGAGAGCATGATCTTGCTTCAAGCACTTAGGTGATAAGTTTAGAGTAAAATAAAGACATCTTTATGGTATCTTTAAGACTATCTTCCTGGTAGTTTTCCCTGTCAACTGTAAGAAAAACTAAAACAGTAAGTATACTTACAAAAAAACAATACTGCAAGTAAAATTACTTTATGAATATATACATATAACTTAAAATAATATAAAGTGACTTGGCAATGTTAAAATGCATTAAATGAATGAATTAAATGAAATAAATAAAAATTAGACTAATATAATATATAATATGTATCATATGATATGATATGTGGTATATGATATATGATTGCTATATGCTATATAAACTATAATCTATAATCCATAATCCATAATATATAATCTAAACATATATATAATACACAAAATTAATTGTATAATACATATATATATGCTGGTAACCTTAGCCAGCCAAGGTTGATGGTGGTGAGGCATGCCTTTCATCTCAGCACTTAGGAGGCAGAGGCAGGAAGATCTCTGTAAGTTTGAGGTCAGCCTGGTCTACTGAATGAGTTCTAGAGCTGTTACACAGAAAATTTCTGCCTCAAAAAAATAACTAAATAAAAATAAAAAACAATATATATTTGATTAAAGTAACATTATATTACAATAATACATTTTAAAAATTTTTTAAAATGTGTTTAAAAAGGCCAAAAACAAATAAAATTGTACTTTAAAACTGATGGAAACTTTTTTAATATGATTTCAAATATTAAATATTAAAAATATCAGTATATGCCATTTTAAATGTTGATATTATTAATCTATTTCAATTACAACTTAGTAGACAACATGGATTCTCACTGACATTATTAGTTAATAATGTTCTCGAGGTTTGAAAGGCATGTATGATGAAATAAAAATGTTTTTATAAGTATTAAATTTTGCACAAAATATGAAATAATACTTGTATACTCAGAAACTCCTGGAAAAGTTAGTAATAAAATCTACTAGAATTGACAATAGAATCTATTTACTGGATTGTTCCCCAATGGCTTTCTCAGCCTGCTCTCTTATATACATCAGGCCCAAGGGTAGTACTGCCCACAGTGAATTGTGCCCTTCCACATTAATATTAATCAAGGAAATGCCCCACAGGCCAATCTAATAGGGACATTCTCTCTTCTGATTCTCTTTACCCAGATAATCCTAGCCTGTGTCAAATTGCCAGAGAAATAACCTGAACAATGGGCATTACAAAGGAAATAAGACTGAAAATGAAATTTCAGCTTGTCTTTCTAGATTGTGATTTTTTAAGTAATTAATTAATTTATTACTTTTTTACATTCTAAATGCTACCCTGCCCTCTAGTACCTCCTTCACAGAGTCCCTCCCCCTGGGGCACCCCTCCTTCTCTGAGAGTGTGGGATCTCCTTGGGTATCCCCCATCCTGGAACATCAAGTCTGGAGGGTTAGGCCCATACTCTCCCACTGAGGCCAGACAAAGCAGCCCTGTTATGCCAGTTGTTGGGGGACCCACGTGGAGATTGAGCTGTACATTTGCTCCATATGTGCCAGGGGCCTCAGTTCAGCCAGTGTGTGCTTTTTGGTTGGTGGCTCAGTCTCTGAGAGCCCCCAAGGGTCCAGGTTAGTTGACTCTGCTGGTCTTCCTGTGGAGATCCTATCCCCTTCAGGACCTTCAATCCTTCCTCCTATTCTTCCATAGAGGTCCCTGAACTCATCCTTCTGTTTAGCTGTGGGTATCTGCATTTGTTTCAATCAGCTGCTGGGTGGACCCTCTCAGATGACAGTTATGCTAAGCTCCTGCCTGCAAGCTCAAGTATGACTAATAGTGCCAGGGATTAGTGCTTATCTATGGGACAGCTCTCAAGTTGGGCCGATTATTGGTTGGTCATTCCCTCAGTCTCTGTTCCATTTTTGTCTCTGCATTTCTTTTAAACAGGACAAATTTTAGATAAAAAGTTCTGTGTTGTGGGAAATATTAAAAATGAACCGACACATTCTCAGCAACTCTCTGCCCTGGTGGCCTGGCTGGTCATGAACTGGTAGGCAATCGCCAACCTGTTTTTATCTCATGGAGACTATGATTCAGAACTCTAAAATCTTTCCACCCAGCTCGCTAAATTCTTACTGGCAGGTCACATCCATGCTTCAAAACCCCCACGGCCTTTGTGATGCACATCAGGCAAGGAAAACACAATACAAACTTAGTTCAGAAACGATGGTAACTTGATCGCTGGGAGCAGCAACTAAAATTCTGTTCTTGTAAGATTTATTAAATCTATATCCTCTGGTGGTAAAAGCTGATGGATCCACCATTGAAACCAGGTCCCTCTCCAAAAAGGGACCTAATTCTCTCTTGCTTCCTCTCTTCCTCTATCCAAACCAGAAGTACCTCCTACTTGCTCCTTTATTCATTAGGTGATTGATTCACAAGAAGTCACCTGAGTATATGTCTCACTCCTTGTCCCCATGAGAACAAAATTAGCATCAAAATACAAACATCACCAAGCCTATTGACAACAGTTTTGTGGGTGGGCTGGTGCCCTTATACCTCCACTACAGGAGGTAGCTACTTCAAGTTCCATGTCCCTACTGTTATATATCTTGGCTAAGGTTACCAGCATTGACTGCTGGGAGCCTCCCAGATCCCAGGTCTCTGACACTAAATTCTCCCTCCCCTGACCACTGGCAGCTACAGATTTCCATTCATTTTCCTTGCCTTCTGGCCTCTTCTCCCATTTCTCCCCACACCTGATCCTGAACCCCCATTCCCCTTCCTATCCCTTCTCTCACTGAGGTATCTTCCTCCTATGACTGTTTTATTCCCTCCTTCTAAGTGCAATCCAAGCATTTTCATATGGGCCTCGCTTCTTATTTAGCTTCTTTGGGTCTGTGGGATATCATGGGTATCCTGCAGTTTATATCTAATATCTGCTTATTAATAAGTACATACCATGCATTTCATTTGGGGTCTGGGTTACCTCATTGGGGATGATATTTTCTAGTTCCATCAATTTGCCTACAAAATTCAAAATATCCTTGTTTTAATAGCCGAATAGTATTCCATTGTGTAGATAGATGTACCACATTTTCTATATTTGATTGAGGTACATCTAGGTTGTTTTTTATTTCTGACTTTTGCAAATAAAGTTTCTGTGAACATAGTGGAGCATGTATCCTTGTTGTTTGATATACTGTTGTTTGGTATATGTCCAGGAGCGGCATAGCTGGGTCTTCAGGTAGAACTATTTCCAGTTTTCTGAGAAACTGCCTGATTGATTTCCAGAGTGGTTATACAAGTTTGCACTCCTACCTACAATGGAGGAGCGTTTCCCTTGTTCTACATCCTTGCCAGCATATGCTGTCACTTGAGTTTTTGATCTTAGTCATTCAGATGAGTTTAAGGTAGAATCAGCAGGATATTTATTTTCAAATGATGAGATACCACATGTAAAAAATCCTAAATGATATAAAAATATGATATGACTATAGTCAATTCTTCAAGGTCTTAAGATATCGGATTATTTATAAAATCCAATTATATGGTACATACTATTATTAAACAGCTGGCAATCAAGTTGCAAATGTAATCCTAATAATGACATGAAAAATACTTTTAAAAAGATAGGAAATTAGTGTATTTTGAATACATAATGTGTACTTTGTGGCTTAAAAAACTGTTGAGCTAAATTAAAGGCCTGAATAAATGAAGATTTATTTATAGATTAGGAAAATTCATGATTTTAAGATTAAAAACTCCTTCCAGGATAATCTATGGATTCAATACCAATCAAAACTCAACTAAGATATTTTGTAAAAATGGGCATGAGAATTCTGAAATTCATATTAACATGCCATGAGCCCAGAACAAAAATAGTTACTCTTGTGTGTAAAAGACTCTAAGACTGAATGATTAGTACTATGAGTTCATTATATTAATCTTTCTATATTCCTAAATGCATGGACATATTTCTGAACACACCCTATGTCATATGGATGCTTGAAAAATTTCATAATCTATTTTCACAACAAAGTAAAAAGATTATGAAGACTAGAAGGTTGTGTTGTAACTGCTGCACAATCACACTGTCAAAATAGGAAGCATAAGAAAATACTAGTTGATACAACAGTAAGGATGTTTTTGCTACACTTTAAAGAAATATCTAGTTTGAAAGTATCCAAAATGAGAAATAAATAATAATTTACACCTAGAAACATTAAAGTCAAAGAATGTCAAATATAAGAGAAAATTCTTTAAAACATATGGAAATAAATTTTATTTTACACACACAAAAAACCAAGAATCAAATTAATGGCAGTTTTCTATGGTAATACCGAGTTCAAGATGAAAACAGTAATATTTTGAAAGTATTGAAAGAAAACTATTTTAAACCTAGAATTAAAAAAAAATCCTACTTAAAGATAGCATGGCCTCTAAGACTTACCAAACAAAAGCCCACGTTGAAAACAGTTTAAGGTCAAATATAGTTATGAAAAAAAATAAATCTTGGAATAGTTGCAAAACATTTTAAAAACAAATGCCATTATATAAATTGGTAAAGCTGTACTAATGGAGCTAAGATCAAAGAAGCAAAAAAGATACATATACACATTAAACGAGTCTTTAAATTCTATTTTAAAAAAAGCATACCAGTGAAGATCACTGATCTTATAGAAGTTATGTTAAGCATCAAAAAGTAAGTTAAAAATAATTCATGAATTTTCTTGATAAAATATACTACTAAGCAATTATTCACATAAGGAAGAAAGAATAGCAAAAAGGTGGTGGTAGAGACAGGTTGGAGAGACAGGGAAAGTTTGTGTGAAGGAAAGTGTGTAGGAGAGGGCAAGTTTTATCTAAAAAATACTTTAAGTGTATTGTCTAAACTGAATCACCTTAGAGACCAGGGAGGTAAGAGTTAAACCCATGTCTGTGTCATTCCAAATTTTATGTTCTTTCCATCAAGCAAGCATTATGAGGAAAAAGCATTATGAGGAACAATGCCCTGACCCTGACTACTTCTTTGATTTGGTAATTAAGATGAACAAAAGCCTAAACCTGAGACTTGATTTCTCTGGTTTTCCTTGATTTTCTGAGTATCTGTGAAAGAAATCTCTTTCTTTTCCATGTAAAAAAAAAACTTCCTATGATAAAAATAAACTAAGGTATTGTCTTTTCCACCCTTTCCTAGAACTCCTTAGAAGACACTGAAGATGGTGTTGACATAGTGTCCTCCATGTTTTCTGGAAATACCCACAGTCTGGCAAGTGGCCTGTCAACTGTAAGCACTCTCACAGAATCTTTCTTTCTCTTGTTCATCCCCAGTTCCTTTTCAAAAGACATGGTAAGATGTGATCATCGTACGTCCAATCTATTGTAAATTCCTGCTTACCCTGTACCCTCACACCAACTTACACATATTTTGATTTCTGAATCCTTCCTTCTTTTTCCATGATCTTCACACAGCTTTGAAACTTTCTTCATTCCCATTTTATAAAGAACTGGATAAGAGGTGTTTGAAGACTCCCAGAGCAAAGAATTAAACGGTGAAGGAGATAGAAAAGCTAATTACCATAATATGACCATTGTCAGTTGCATGAGTCATTTGGTACTCCTATAAACATACTCAATTGTTTCATAAATATCCAAAGAAATTCTTAAATTTCTTCATTTTCTAATTTAATGTTCAGTCGTCAAGTCTACAGATTATTCCAGTTCTGTTGATGAGTTTCCCACCTACCATTCTCTCAACACCCCAACTGCTCTCTACACTACTGTCAACCACATTACTACAACACACCCCTACTCAGCTTTCTTTCCTACTCAAAAAACAAAACAAGTAAGCAAGAAAACAAACAAGCAAACAAACAAACAAACAAACAACTCTCCAGAGCATCCCACTGTCTACAGGGGAAATTCTGCTCTTAACCTTAAATTAAAGATCTCCCCTGAGAGCAGGCCTTTAGCAACATACATGTCATTGTATCTACCTCTTTAACTGCGTTTCTTTGCTTCTCTGATTTCTGTGCTCTAATACACTTTTTCTTTTGGTCATTGGATGGCATCCTTAAAGAACTCCCAAGCAGGATCTGATAGGAAGAGGAGCTACCTAAATGTGCCTGATGCTGATTCAGACACTGTGAGTTTTCACCTTTGTCATTTCCCTCTTCCCAAATGTATTGCACAAGTTCCATGGTTTGGGAAATGTGGTTGGATGAGACGTTCCACCTGTTTTCTGACTTGTATGTACATAGCCAGATACTCCCTTTGGAAGGGATTCATGAGCTAACATGTCTGTAGGATTCCAGTTTGTTAAATGTAATGATCTGAGTACTAGGCAAAAGACAAGTCCTAAAAGGCAGTAAACACCCCCATTTTAAATCACAACCATGTCTTGATAAAGAAAAAGGGGTTGTTAGTAGTAAAATTGTCATAATTATTTTAAATCCTCCCACGTGTCAGATTTTGTAACTTCTTAAATTTTCTTCTAATCATAGGGACCCCACATCCCTCTTTCATCATGTAGCTACAGAGGGATGGAGTGTATTGAGAAAGTCAGTTGTAATAGGAGGCAGTGAGCTGTGATCTATAGGACATTTCACTAGAAATCCAGAACTTTCCTCCATGACATGCTATTGCTACCGTATTAGTGAACCAGAGTTTATTAACATGGCTGAAGATAATTCATGACACTATTAAGACTTGAAACATGGCATGGTCCAAGGATCAATACTACTGTAAAATCTTGGACCCCCAACGTAATGTTTCTGTTATTCTCTCGTGTAACTCTTATGTTAAAAGTAAGGTCTTATTTTCCAAAAACTTAATAATCTCTTTTGAACTTAAAAACTACTTGAAAAATAATTCAGGTAAACATTTTATTCTGTTCTTAAGTTGTTCTGTTACTACTAATAGAATCAGTGTACCTGCTGAGTATTGTATAGTGTGTCAGGTCTTAGAATCTCAACAGCTATTACCATGTTTACTTGCCATTCAACATTAATATTTTGTTTCTGCCTCTTGAGCTTAGTTTATTGTATTTGAGACAGTTCATTGTGTTTGAGAAAACTCAACAACCTCTGGATCTGTCTCCTAAGTTATGAGATGATGGATATATATATATATATATATATATATATATATATATATATATAGTTTTGCTTTAGATTGAAGAAATTGTCAAAACTTAGCATATCACAAATAGAAATTCATTGGAAAAATAAAAAATAACATTAATGACACTACAAACTGCTAGTTAGTACCTTGCCTCCTCTGTATAGTGTCTGATGGATGCTCTGTTTCCTTTTCAAATCTTCACTGATATGCCCATGAAGTTACAGTGGTACCCTGGGATATAAGCACACATAATTTGCATCCTTAAGTCCTAGATGTCTGTCAAAAAATTAAAATGTCAGACTATCCCAGACTTAATCTTCATTTAAAAATGATCCTTAGGTAATTTGTTATGTAGATAAAGTTTAAAATTCATGTTGCATTATTTTGAGAATAGCAAAAACAAATTCAGTTACTTATTGGTTCTCTAAGAAATAGCTTGTGTGCAATTTTAGAATTCTTGGATTATTCTTACCTTTGACTTCAGCTTAAAAGAGAGTATGAGCTAAGTCAGATACATCCTGTTCCTTTAAGAAATACATCATATTTGAAATACAAAAGCCTTTATAAAGCAGTAATAATAAAATCCATTCATAGACTGGTAGACAGATGCATAGAAAGATCAATAGATAGAAAGATACATAGATACATTCATATATCCACACATGATTTATACATTCATATATCCAGATATGATATATAACAGATAGATGTTCCATATATAGCTTTCATGCCTATATACCTATCTTTTAAAACAAATACCAATTCTCAGCTATTTATACTGCTATGGTCCTTGTTTCTCTGTGGTGAAAGAGAGGTTATAAAACTACCGCATCATTCACAAATGTTACTGGTCTTTTGTGTCCATCATGTTACTAAGATAGTGTCTTTGTTTCTGTAACTGAATAATAATAATGCTATATTGATTTGAACTATGCATTTCATGTTACAAATATCTTGACAAAAACTTTACTCATCCTTATAGAATGGTTTTATGCTTTTGATTAATTGAGGTAATTCAATTTTTTTGATGCTATAAATTTGCTCATTACTATTCCATGGAATATTAAAGCTATGGGCCATGAACTATCTATGTAGCCACACAGCTATGAATGTTATCCTTGTGAGTATGGGATATTATGCCATACCTTGAAGGCTGCAGCTGTGGTTCCTCCGGGTGTGACAGCATACACCATGTGAATATAAAGAAAGACATTTAAGATTTAACTTATAATAAGAAGTGAGCTCTTCTTTTTCCTGATCATTAAATTCTAGACATTTAAATAGATTGCACTTGAGTCTAGCAGCAAAAGTCATATAGTGACAGGGAGAAAGGAGCAAGATTATATTAGAAATCACTAAGTGACTCTATACTCACTCCAAAACACAAATAAAAGATTTCAGCTAACCCAAAGGAGATGCCTCCTCTTTCAGCAAGCTTCCTGCCCCCTTACTAATGGAGCTGGCTAATGGGTATTCTTCTCAGGCTAGAATTTTATGTACCACCAGCAAAACAAGCAAAGCTAGCGACTTGCTTTCTTTTCTCACTTTTGACCCCACTGCTGGTTACATAGAACAGCAATTGGAATTGATTAATGAGGGTGGATTTTGTGACTAGAGCCTTAGAAGAGCACTGGGTCACTTCTATTATCTTTTTTTCCCAGACTAGCCTTAACAGCATGATGAGTGTTTACAGTGAAACAGGAGACTATGGCAACGTGAAAGTCACTGGTGAGATTCTTCTCCACATCAGCTACTGCTACAAAACCGGCGGGCTCTACATTTTTGTCAAGAGCTGCAGAAACCTGGCCATAGGAGATGAAAAGAAACAGAGGACAGATGCGTAAGCATATCGGACGCCCCTCTGCCGCCTCGAGCACTGCCTTCTCTGTCTACTTGTGCATGTCATTTTCATAAGAGGTTAAAGATTCCCTTCAATTAAGAACTCTTCTGAAGTATGAGGATGACGTTTGTATATTTGGTTACTTGATTTGAAAGGAGCCATGATATGATTCCAGAATAACAAACATTTAGCTTGCACAGAGGCCACTCGAGGTGGAAGCAAAGCTGATTGTTTAAAAATTTGCATATAGTATATTTAATTACATTCTTTCTCCTCCTAAGCCTCCCAGATCCCCCTGTTTACTTCATGTTCTTTTTCTCTCTCAGAAAAAAGAAAGTGTGTGTGTGCACACACACACACACAGACACACACACAAACAAAAAAGAACCAAAAAAAAACCAAAAAACAAAAAACAAAAAAGGAAAAAAAAAAACACATGAAGTTGGTTAACTACTCCTGAGCATGAGTCCTCACTTGGAGTATATTTGGCTATACCCAGTGTTACTGCATTGAAGAAAGCCATTTTCTTTCTCCCAGAATCTATCAATTACAAATAGCTTCTCAGTTAGTGGTGTGACTACTTTGTTCACTTCCTATTGTCTAGATTTAAATGGCTAAGTGACAAATATAATTATTTTGGCTAACATGGAAAGGAACCATCTGAAATCCTATCATATGTGCTTCAGATATATGGTATAATATATTTCAATTTTGTGCATGTCTCTGTCTACTCTGATGTCCCTGTCCCAAGAGGCTTCTAAAAGAACCAAGGTATTGGCTTGAACTGTAAATTTGTCATTTTCCATTTCTTCCTTTTAACTGTTTCCTTTCATTCATTCACTCCAGTGGTCTATGCTCTGACCTCAGAAGATAGTAATGAAGAGACATATATCTCCAGCAAAGGTTGTGAGACTATTGATTTTAGCGGATTCCATTTATGCAGTAGGACAATACTGAAGTTCCTTGTGTTTTGTGGGTTAGGCATTGTTACTATCCCACTTTCTACACTTGAAAAAACAAATACACAACAGTGTAAAAACCCAAGACTATCAAAAGGGGTGATGTATAAGTAGTCCCATATAATGTTGCTTGATGCCAAAGCCTATTCTCTACCAGTATTCATCACTGTTACTTTCTTATAGAAAGCCCAGCATTATATGTATGATAACCTATTGTACAAACTAAAGTCTCTTCATTTCCATCTCTTTTATCCACTTACCCATTCCCTTTTCTAACTGAAATCCTGGAATATTTCTTGCAGAGTATATTTGTAAATGATGATTTTTATTCTTTGTTATTTATAGTTATGTCAAGTCATACCTTCTTCCAGACAAGTCCCGAAACAGTAAACGTAAGACCAAAATCAGGACAGGTACCAATCCAGAATTCAACGAAACATTAAAGGTAAATAAATACTAACATAGGAACATGTAAAGTAGAACCTTGTTGATTTGGAATTAATTACATACAAGAAGGTTGGGACGGGAATATTTTTAAGAGTTAATGGCTAGTCTGAGATAGCAAAGTGATATCCAAGCAACCCTACAAAATGAGACAAGTTGTAACTGAGACCATTCCTTATATCAAAATACAAACAAGCCAAAAAGAAAAGACTAACTAGATGTACCATTTCAAAACATGTGTGTGTGTTTTAGAAAACTAGAATTTGAATACTATTAGATTTCCTAGAAGTTTTTGGAAAAGAAAAACAAAGTAAACTACTCTGCTTTGTTCACCCTCTGCCGTGGCTGTGGTTATACCATAAGTTGACATGATCTATTAAAATTACAATTAGACCTTAGGTTCTAAATTCTAAAGAAACTCTTATTTCTTATGGGTAGTTACAAACAACCACTTTTCTCACTCTGAATCCATCTTGTCTGGTGAGACAGATGAAGGATAGTATGTGTAAGACCAAAATCAGGACAGGTACCAATCCAGAATCATGAAAAAATGTATGGACTTATGGCCAGAATAAAGGGTTCAGAGTCTATCACAGTGTGGGTTAGTTATAGAAGAAAGCCAGTAGTCTACATGTATTAGCAGAAATATTTGCAGAAGCAGGGACCAATATTAAAACAGATCAAATGAAGATGAACAAACACAGGCTGAGTGTGAAACCAGTGGTCATAATAGGATAACAAAGATGAGCCCAAGCAGAATATATAAACACAGTGACAGAGAAATTCAGGGAGCAAAGCATCAAAGTCAATCTGCTAGTAACAGATGGGATAGGAATGCACACCAAGCCAAGCTTAGAAATCAGTCAATCTAAAATATGACCCAGATGGATATTCAGTACAACAGATGAGAGGGTGTGTGGTCAAGTCCCTGGTTAACATACTTCTGGGGAAAGAAAGCAAGCCCAAAATACCTACTTTCTGCTCAACCTGTGTGTAGTTTTTTTTTTTTTTTAACTTCTGCACTTATACTTGGCTTTATGAAGCTTAGGCTACAAATTTCTCATGTCAATACTTTTCCAGATTTAAGGATTTTTGTTATGAATAAGTAAGTTAGAGTATTGTTATATTAAACCTGGAGCTACAAGGTAGACATGAGAAAAACAACAACAAACAGGTAAAATTGGAAAGAGGCTTCTTTATCACCTAACACTTTCATATTGTCTCTGAAGTTTGCTGACCCATATAATAAATCATATGAATAAATAGAAATAACAATATATAATAATATATAAATATATTTATATATACATATTTCTTAACTAGTTATAACCTAGATTTTTGGAGCATAACCTCAATTGTAGGAAAAATAGGCTTTTATTCATATTGTTGATGTCTATGGTCTAAAAATGAGTGAAGAAAATTTTAGCCTGCTCTACAATTCGACCCCTCCTTGCAGAGTGTGATGTTTTCAATCTTATTTGTAGTATACTATCAGCCACACCCAGCTGGAGACAAGAACTCTGCAGCTCTCAGTCTGGCACTATGATCGATTTGGACGCAACAGTTTCCTTGGAGAGGTGGAGATTGCTTTTGACTCATGGAACTTTGAAAATCCATGTGATGAGTGGTTTGTGCTTCAGCCCAAGGTAGGAAATACTTCCAGCTGTACAATTAGACAAATTTGAGCCAAATGAATATCTCAGGCCTGAAGAAGCTGAAGGCTTCTAAATTTTGAATAATAGTCTGCAAAGATTATTAAATTTGATAGATGTTATAAATCCATTATTTTAGAAGCTCTTCATAGATACATGTTGTGTAAAATAAGAAAACATGTAATCATACATGAGTGAGTTTTACTACTGAAATTCATATTTACCCATTGAAGATTCCTGTCAATTCTAAAAGGACCACACTAAATGATCCCATTAGAGCAAGAAAGTCTTTGTTTTTATGCCATCAAACACAAATTCATAGAGCATGGCCAACCTTAAAATATTATCTCCTTCTCATTTTCTATAATTTGCAGCATAAACAGGGATAGTTTCCTTGGCTCACATGAAAAAGCGATCACTATCTAAAATATTTTACTTTGGGAATGCCAATATAGTCATGTTCAACCCTAGAATAACAATGGATTGGATTCATTACAAGCAACTAAATTTTCTTCACATTTACAGTCAGTTTCTAAGTGAGAAGGAAAATGCAAAATTTTTATTTGTGTTATCTGTGATTATTTCTTATATGCAGTGACAAAGAAAGAAAGAAAAGAAAGTAAAGAAAAAGAAAATACATTTGGTAAAAACTGAACTGAAATTAGCATTGGTTTGCTCATAGCTTCAAAATGCCTATAGGATCTTGGAAAAGTTATTTCCTAAATCTTGGTGTTCTAATTTGTAATATAGCCATTAGTTTGATAGCTGTTGATACAGCTTGGAGACCTGGGGTATCTGAAGTGTTTTTCCCTCTCAGAGAGCTGACATTATGTTTGAATAAGAATTTTCTGTAAGTCTGTCAGCATTCTATTAGGCACATTTGAAGCTTGTAATAAAAAGATTGGGAGTACTTGCATTGATTAGTAGCTTGGTCCACATTGGCACATCTTAACTAGACCTTGGAGTCTCTTGACTTTCTACTCTTTTGTGACTTCAATTTCAGGGTTCGCATATGAGTGACCTCCTTTCCTAGCTCTACACATGCTGTATCCATACATTATTAGCTATAAGTAGGTGATAGCTCTCTACTCTGTATATGCAGTACAGAAAAAGAAACATTTTATTCCTGTTCCAATAGTCAAAACAATACCTTTGGCCTGCCTGGAGCAATCACAACACTCACTTAAAACCAGTCGCAATGGCCTTGTTATGCAAAGATCTGGCTACGTACCAGTCACAGCATTCTCCATTGTATCACATATAGAAATAAGCATTCAATGCAAATGAAGGCTTCCAATTGGACCCATCACAACATTCACTTTAAACAAGCCACTATGGCCTTGGTATGCAAATTAATGTCTATATATCTACCAAACACAGCATTCTCCATTTTATTCCACATAGAAATAATCACTCAATGTAAATGACAGCTTGAATTTGGACCAATCACAACACTCACTTTAAGCCAGTCACAATGGCCTTGCTATGCAAATGATGGTCTCTGTATGCACAAATCATAGCATTCTCCATTTGATCAGCTACTGAAGTAGTTATTCAAAGCAAATTAAGTCTTGTATTGGGACCAATAACTACACTAACACTCATATTAAACCAGTCACAATGGCCTTCTTATACAAATGAAGGTCTGAGAATGCACCAATCACAACACTCTCCATTTCATCACATACAGAAGTAAGCATTAAATGCAAATGAAGGCTTGTAAGTGGACCAATCACTAGACTCATAATAAAACAGCCCCAATGGCCTTCTTATGCAAATGAAGGTCTGAGAATTCACCAATCACAACACTCTCCATTTCATAATATACAATAGTAAGCATTCAATGCATATGAAGGATTGAATTTGGACCAATCACAAGACTCACTTGAAAGCAGTCACAATGGCCTTTTGTATTCAAATGATTATCTCATTATGCACCAATCAGAATATTCTCCATTTCATCACATACAGAAGAAAGCATTCAATGCAAATGAAGCCTTGTATTTAGACCAATCTGGAGACTCACATTAAACCATCCACAATGTCCTTATGAAATGAAGGTCTGACAATGCACCAATCACAACATTCTCCATTTCATCACATACAACGTGAGACTCACTTTTAAACACTCACAATGGACTTTGTATGCAAATGAAGGTCTGAGAATGCACCAATGAGGACAATCTCCAGTTCATAATATAGACAAGTAAGCATTCAATGCAAATGAGGGCTTGAACTTGGACCAATCGTGAGACTCACTTTTAACCAGTCACAATGACATTATGCAAATGAAGGTCTGAGGATGCACCAATCACAACATTCTCCATTTCATCACATGAAGAATGTCATGCAAATGAAGGCTTGCATTTAGACCAATCAAGAGACTCACATTTAACCAGTCATAATGTCCTTTGTATGCAAATGAAGGTCTTAGAATGTACCAATGAGGACAATCTCCAGTTCATAATATAGACAAGTAAGCATTCAATGCAAATGAGGGCTTGCACTTGGACCAATCGTGAGACTCACTTGAAACCAGTCACAATGGTCACTGTATGCAAATGAAGGTCTGAGTATGCACCAATGAGGACAATCTCCATTTCATAATATAGACAAGTAAGCATTCAATGCAAATGAGCAATTGCACTTGGACCAATAATTAGACTCACTTGAAACCAGTCACAATGGCCTTTGTATGCAAATGAGGGTCTGAGAAAACACCAATGAGGACATGATCCATTTCATCACATATAGAATTCAATGCAAATGAAGGCTTGTATTTGGACCAATCATGAGACTCAATTTTAACCAGTCACAATGGCCTTTGTATGCAAATGAAGGTCTGAGAATGCACCAATGAGGACAATTTATATTTTATAATATAGAGAAGTAAGCGATCAATGCAAATGAGGGCTTGCACTTGGACCAATCCTGAGACTCACTTTTAACCAGTCATAATGACATTATGCAAATGAAGGTCTGAGAATGCACCAATCACAACATTCTCCATTTCATCACATACAGAAGAATGCCAGGCAAATGAAAGCTTGCATTTAGACCTATCAAGAGGCTTCCTTTAACCAGTTACTATGACCTTTGTATGCAAATTAAGGTCTGAGATTGGACCAATGTGGACAATCTCCATTTAATCATATACAGAAGTAAGCATTCAATGCAAATGAAGGCTTGCACTTGGACCAATCATTTGAGTCACTTGAAACTAGTCACAATAGCCTTTCTACTCAAATGATTATCTCGTTATAAACCAATAAGAACATGATCCATTTCATCACATATGGAAGCATTGAATGCAAATGAAGGCTTGCATTTAAACCAATCAAGAGACTCACCTTTAACTAGTCACAATGGCCTTTGTATGCAAATGAAGGTCTGAGAATGCACCAATCACAACATTCTCCATTTCATCACATACAGAAGAATGCCATGCAAATGAAGGCTTGCATTTAGACCAATCAAGAGACTCACTTTTAAACAGTCACTATGGCCTTTGTATGCAAATGAAGGTCTGAGAATGGACCAATGAGGACAATCTCCATTTCATAATATACAGAAGTAAGCATTCAATGCAAATGAAGGCTTGCATTTAGACGAATCAAGAGACTCACTTTTAACCAGTCACAATAGCCTTTGTATGAAAATGAAGGTCTGAGAATGTAGCAATGACGACAATCTCCATTTCAGAATACAGACACGTTAACATTCAATGCAAATGAGGGCTTGGCACTTGGACCAATTGTGAGACTCACTTGAAACTGGTCACAATGGCCTTTGTATGCAAATGAAGGTCTGAGAATGCACCAATGAGGTGAGGACCATCTCAATTTCAGAATATAAATAAGTAAGCATTCAATGCAAATGAGGGCTTGCAATTGGACCAATTAGTCACTTGAAACCAGTCAAAAAGGACTTTGTATGCAAATGAAGGTCTGAGAATGCACCAATGAGGGCAATCTCCATTGTACAATCTATAGAGAAGTAAGCATTCAATGCAAATGAGGGTTTGCACTTAGACCAATCATTAGACTCACTTGAAACCAGTCACAATGGCCTTTGTATGCAAATGAAGGTCTGAGAATGCACCAATGAGAACGATCTCCATTTTATAATATAGACAAATAAGCATTCCATGCAAATGAGGGTTTGCACTTAGACCAATCATTAGACTCACTTGAAACCAGTCACAATGGCCTTTGTATGCAAATGAAGGTTTGAGAATGCACCAATGAGGAAAAAAGTCTCCATTTCAGAATATAGACCAGTAAGCATTCAATGCAAATGAGGGCTTGCACTTGGACCAATCATGAGACTCACTTTAACCTGTCACAATGACATTATGCAAATGCAGGTCTGAAAATGCACCAATCACAACATTCTCCATTTCATTACATACGGAATGTTATGCAAATGATGGCTTGCATTTAGGCCAATCAAGAGACTCATTGTTAAGCAGTAATAATGGCCTTTGTATGCAAATGAAGGTCTGAGAATGCACCAAACACAATATTCTCCATTTCATCACATACCGAATGTCATGCAAATGAAGGCTTGCATTAAGACCAATCAAGAGACTCACTTTTAACCAGTCACTATGGCCTTTGTATGCAAATGAAGGTCTGAGAATGGACCAATGAGGACAATCTCTATTTCATAATATACAGAAGTAAGCATTCAATGCAAATGAAGGCTTGTACTTGGACCAATAATTTGAGCCAGTTGAAACCAGTCACAATGGCCTTTGTATTTAAATGATTATCTCCTTATAAACCAATCAGAACATGATCCATTTAATCACATATGAAAGCATTCAATGCAAATGAAGGCTTGTATTTGGACCAATCATGAGACTCACTTTTAACTAGTCACAATGACATTATGCAAATGAAGGTCTGAGAATGCACCAATCACAACATTCTGCATTTCATCACATACAGAAGAGTGCCATGCAAATGAAGGCTTGCATTTAGACCAATCAAGAGACTCACTTTTAACCAGTCACTATGGCCTTTGTATGCAAATGAAGGTCTGAGAATGCACCAATGAGAACAATCTCCAGTTCATAATATACAAAAGTAGGCATTCAATGCAAATGAAGGTTTGCACTTGGGTCAATCATTTGAGTCACTTGAAACCAGTCATAATGGCCTTTGTATGCAAATGAGGGTCTGAGAATACACCAATGAGGACATGATCCATTTCATCACATAGAAGCATTCAATGCAAATGAAGGCTTGTATTTGGACCAATCATGAGACTCACTTTTAACCAGTCACAATGGCCTTTGTATGCAAATGAAGGTCTGAGAATGCACCAATCACAACATTCTCCATTTCATCACATACAGAAGAATGCCATGCAAATGAAGGCTTGCATTTAGACCAATCAAGAGACTCACTTTTAGCCAGTCACTATGGCCTTTGTATGCAAATGAAGGTCTGAGAATGGACCAATGAGGACAATCTCCATTTCATAATATACAGAAGTAAGCATTCAATGCAAATGAAGGCTTGCACTTAGACCAAAATGAGACTCACTTAAAACCAGTCATAATGGCCTTTGTATGCAAATGAGGGTTTGAGAATACACCAATGAGGACATGATCCATTTCATCACATATAGAAGCATTCAATGCAAATAAAGGCTTGCACTTAGACCAAAATGAGACTCACTTAAAACCAGTCATAATGGCCTTTGTATGCAAATGAGGGTTTGAGAATACACCAATGAGGACATGATCCATTTCATCACATATAGAAGCATTCAATGCAAATAAAGGCTTCCACTTAGACCAAAATGAGACTCACTTAAAACCAGTCATAATGGCCTTTGTATGCAAATGAGGGTTTGAGAATACACCAATGAGGACATGATCCATTTCATCACATATAGAAGCATTCAATGCAAATAAAGGCTTGCACTTAGACCAAAATGAGACTCACTTAAAACCAGTCATAATGGCCTTTGTATGCAAATGAGGGTTTGAGAATACACCAATGAGGACATGATCCATTTCATCACATATAGAAGCATTCAATGCAAATGAAGGCTTGTATTTGGACCAATCCTGAGACTCACTTTTAACCAGTCATAATGACATTATGCAAATGAAGGTCTGAGAATGCACCAATCACAACATTCTCCATTTCATCACATACAGAAGAATGCCAGGCAAATGAAAGCTTGCATTTAGACCAATCAAGAGGCTTCCTTTAACCAGTTACTATGACCTTTGTATGCAAATTAAGGTCTGAGATTGGACCAATGTGGACAATCTCCATTTAATCATATACAGAAGTAAGCATTCAATGCAAATGAAGGCTTGCACTTGGACCAATCATTTGAGTCACTTGAAACTAGTCACAATAGCCTTTCTACTCAAATGATTATCTCGTTATAAACCAATAAGAACATGATCCATTTCATCACATATGGAAGCCTTGAATGCAAATGAAGGCTTGCATTTAAACCAATCAAGAGACTCACCTTTAACCAGTCACAATGGCCTTTGTATGCAAATGAAGGTCTGAGAATGCACCAATCACAACATTCTCCATTTCATCACATACAGAAGAATGCCATGCAAATGAAGGCTTGCATTTAGACCAATCAAGAGACTCACTTTTAAACAGTCACTATGGCCTTTGTATGCAAATGAAGGTCTGAGAATGGACCAATAAGGACAATCTCCATTTCATAATATACAGAAGTAAGCATTCAATGCAAATGAAGGCTTGCATTTAGACCAATCAAGAGACTCACTTTTAACCAGTCACAATAGCCTTTGTATGAAAATGAAGGTCTGAGAATGTAGCAATGACGACAATCTCCATTTCAGAATACAGACACGTTAACATTCAATGCAAATGAGGGCTTGGCACTTGGACCAATTGTGAGACTCACTTGAAACTAGTCACAATGGCCTTTGTATGCAAATGAAGGTCTGAGAATGCACCAATGAGGTGAGGACCATCTCAATTTCAGAATATAAATAAGTAAGCATTCAATGCAAATGAGGGCTTGCAACTGGACCAATTAGTCACTTGAAACCAGTCAAAATGGACTTTGTATGCAAATGAAGGTCTGAGAATGCACCAATGAGGGCAATCTCCATTGTACAATCTATAGAGAAGTAAGCATTCAATGCAAATGAGGGTTTGCACTTAGACCAATCATTAGACTCACTTGAAACCAGTCACAATGGCCTTTGTATGCAAATGAAGGTCTGAGAATGCACCAATGAGAACGATCTCCATTTTATAATATAGACAAATAAGCATTCCATGCAAATGAGGGTTTGCACTTAGACCAATCATTAGACTCACTTGAAACCAGTCACAATGGCCTTTGTATGCAAATGAAGGTTTGAGAATGCACCAATGAGGAAAAAAGTCTCCATTTCAGAATATAGACCAGTAAGCATTCAATGCAAATGAGGGCTTGCACTTGGACCAATCATGAGACTCACTTTAACCTGTCACAATGACATTATGCAAATGCAGGTCTGAAAATGCACCAATCACAACATTCTCCATTTCATTACATACGGAATGTTATGCAAATGATGGCTTGCATTTAGGCCAATCAAGAGACTCATTGTTAAGCAGTAATAATGGCCTTTGTATGCAAATGAAGGTCTGAGAATGCACCAAACACAATATTCTCCATTTCATCACATACCGAATGTCATGCAAATGAAGGCTTGCATTAAGACCAATCAAGAGACTCACTTTTAACCAGTCACTATGGCCTTTGTATGCAAATGAAGGTCTGAGAATGGACCAATGAGGACAATCTCTATTTCATAATATACAGAAGTAAGCATTCAATGCAAATGAAGGCTTGTACTTGGACCAATAATTTGAGCCAGTTGAAACCAGTCACAATGGCCTTTGTATTTAAATGATTATCTCCTTATAAACCAATCAGAACATGATCCATTTAATCACATATGAAAGCATTCAATGCAAATGAAGGCTTGTATTTGGACCAATCATGAGACTCACTTTTAACTAGTCACAATGACATTATGCAAATGAAGGTCTGAGAATGCACCAATCACAACATTCTGCATTTCATCACATACAGAAGAGTGCCATGCAAATGAAGGCTTGCATTTAGACCAATCAAGAGACTCACTTTTAACCAGTCACTATGGCCTTTGTATGCAAATGAAGGTCTGAGAATGCACCAATGAGAACAATCTCCAGTTCATAATATACAAAAGTAGGCATTCAATGCAAATGAAGGTTTGCACTTGGGCCAATCATTTGAGTCACTTGAAACCAGTCATAATGGCCTTTGTATGCAAATGAGGGTCTGAGAATACACCAATGAGGACATGATCCATTTCATCATATAGAAGCATTCAATGCAAATGAAGGCTTGTATTTGAACCAATCATGAGACTCACTTTTAACCAGTCACAATGGCCTTTGTATGCAAATGAAGGTCTGAGAATGCACCAATCACAACATTCTCCATTTCATCACATACAGAAGAATGCCATGCAAATGAAGGCTTGCATTTAGACCAATCAAGAGACTCACTTTTAAACAGTCACTATGGCCTTTGTATGCAAATGAAGGTCTGAGAATGGACCAATGAGGACAATCTCCATTTCATAATATACAGAAGTAAGCATTCAATGCAAATGAAGGCTTGCACTTAGACCAAAATGAGAGTCACTTAAAACCAGTCATAATGCCTTTGTATGCAAATGAGGGTTTGAGAATACACCAATGAGGACATGATCCATTTCATCACATATAGAAGCATTCAATGCAAATAAAGGCTTGCACTTAGACCAAAATGAGACTCACTTAAAACCAGTCATAATGGCCTTTGTATGCAAATGAGGGTTTGAGAATACACCAATGAGGACATGATCCATTTCATCACAAAGAGAAGCATTCAATGCAAATAAAGGCTTCCACTTAGACCAAAATGAGACTCACTTAAAACCAGTCATAATGGCCTTTGTATGCAAATGAGGGTTTGAGAATACACCAATGAGGACATGATCCATTTCATCACATATAGAAGCATTCAATGCAAATGAAGGCTTGTATTTGGACCAATCATGAGACTCACTTTTAACCAGTCACAATGGCCTTTGTATGCAAATGAAGGTCTGAGAGTGGACCAATGAGGACCATCTCCATTTCAGAATATAAATAAGTAAGAATTCAATGCAAATGAGGACTTGCACTTGGACCAATTAGAGTAACTTGAAACCAGTCACAATGGCCTTTGTATGCAAATGAAGGTCTGAGAATGCACCAATGAGGACAATCTCCATTTTACAATATATAGAGAAGTAAGCGTTCAATGCAAATGAGGTCTTGCACTTGGACCAATCATTAGACTCACTTGAAACCACTCACAATTGCCTTTGTATGCAAATGAAGGTCTGAGAACACACCAATGTGGACAATATCCATTTTACAATATAGAAAAGTAAGTATTCAAAGCAAAGCACTTGGACCAATGATGAGACTCACTTTTTACCAGTCACTATGACATTATGCAAATGAAGGTCTGAGAATGGACCAATCACTGTGCTCTCCATTTCATCACATACAGAAGAATGCCATGCAAATGAAGGCTTGCATTTAGACCAATCAATAGACTCACTTTTAACCAGTCACAATGGCCATTGTATGCAAATGAAAGTCTGAGAATTCACCAATGAGGACAATCTCCATTTCATAATATAAATAAGTAAGCATTCAATGCAAATGAGGGCTTGTACTTGGACCAATTAGAGTCACTTGAAACCAGTCACAATGGCCTTTGTATTCAAATATTTATCTCTTTATACACCAATCAGAACATGATCAATTTCATCACATATGGAATCATTCCATCCAAATGAAGGCTTGTATTTGGACCAATCATGAGAAGCACTTTTAGCCAGTCACAATGGCCTTTGTATGCAAATGAAGTTCTGAGAATATACCAATGAGGACAATCTCCATTTCATAATATAGAGAAGTAAGCATTCAATGCAAATGAGGGCTTGTACTTGGACCAATCATGAGACTTACTTGAAACCAATCACAATGGCCTTTGTATGCAAATGAAGGTCTGAGAATACACCAATGAGGACAATCTCCATTTCATAATTAGACAAATAAGCATTCAATACAAATGAAGGATTGTATTAGGACCAATCACTACACTCACATTAAACCAGTCACAATGACCTCATGCAAATGAAGGTCTGAGAATGTACCAATCACAACATTCTCCATTTCATCACATAGAGAAGTAAGCATTGAATGCTAATGGAGGCTTGTATTTGGACCAATTGAGATTCACATTAATTCAGTCACAATGGCCTTTCTATGCAAATGAATGTCTCTGTATACACTAATCACAACATTCGCCATTTCATCACATAGAGAAATAAGCATTCTATGTAAATGTAGACATGCATTTGGACCAATCAAGAGGCTCAAATTAATCTTGTCACAATGGCCTTTGTATGCAAATGAAGGTCTGAGAATGCACCAATGAGGACAATCTCCATTTCATAATATAGAGAAGTAAGCATTCAATGCAAATGAAGATTTGTATTTGGACCAATCACTTGACTCATATAAAACCAAACACTATGATATTTGTATACAAATGAAGGTCTGAGAATGCACCAATGAGAACACTCTCCATTTTATAATAAGCATTCAATGCAAATGAAGGCTTGCCTTTGGGCCAATTATGAGACTTACTTGAAACCAGTCACAATGGCCTTTTATATTCAAATGATTATCTCATTATACACCAATCAGAATATTCTCATCACATACAGAATTAAGAATTCAACACAAATGAAGACTTGTATTTGGACCAATCATGAGACTCACATTAAACCAGTCACAATGGCCATTGTATGAAAATGAATATCTCCATATATACCAATAAGAACATGACCCATTTCAGCACATACAGAACTAAGCATTCAATGCAAATGTAGGCTTGTATTTGGACCAATCACTAGAATCGCTTTAAACCAGTCACAATGACCTTTCTATGTAAATGAATGTCTCTGTACACACCAATCAATACATTCCCCATTTCATCACTTACAGAAATAGATATTCGATGCTAATGGATTCTTATAGTTGGACCAATCACAAGAATCACATTAAATTAGTTACAATGGCCTTCTTATGCAAATGGATGTCTGAGAATATACCAATCTCAATCTCAATATTCTATATTTCATCACATTCAAAAGTATTCAATGCAAACAAAGGCTTGTATTTGGACCAAGCGAGACTCACATTAATCAGTCACAATGGCCTTTCTATGCAAATCAATGTCTCTGTATATACCAATCACAACATTCTCCATTTCATCACATACAGAAGAATGCAATGTAAATGAAGGCTTGCATTTAGACCAAATAAGAGACTCACTTTAAGCCAGTCTCTATGACCTTTGTATGCAAATGAAGGTATGAGAATGTACCAATCACAACACTCTCCATTGCATTACATACAGATGTAAGCATTCAATGAAAATGCAGGTTTGTATTTGGACCAATCACTAGACTCACAATAAACTAGTCCCAATGGCCTTCTTATGTAAATGAAGGTCTGAGAATGTACCAATCACAACATTCTCCATTTCATTACATACAGAAGTAAGTATTCAATGCAAATGAAGGCTTGCATTTGGACTAATCATGAGAATCACTTTAAACCAGTCACAATGGCCTTTGAATGCAAATGATTATATCTTTATACAGCGATCACAGCATTCTCCATTTGATCACATACAGAGCTAAGCATTCAATGCAAATGAAGGCTTGTATTTGGACCAATCACTAGAGTCACTTTAAACCAGTCACAATGACCTTTTTATGTAAATTAATGTCTCTGTATGCACCAATCACCCCATTTTCCATTTGATCAATTACAGAAGTGAACTTTCAATGCAAATGAAGGCTTGATCACTGTCAGAAGTAAGCATTCAGTACAAATCAAGTCTTAGGTGTGGACGAATCACAACATTAACATTAAACCACCCACAATCTTTCTATTATGCAAATTAAGGTCTGTATGTACAATAACAGCATTTTCCATTTGTTCACTGTTAGAAGTTAGTATTCAATGTCAATGAAGGCTTTGCATTTGGGTGAAGCACAGCAGTACAACGTATTGAAAAATTTTGATTGTAGGTTATAATATATGGCTCATTTGTTTTGGCTTTTCATTTGTATACTTTTGAGTTCATATCACTTTCCCCAAAAAATTGTTGATTGAATCAATACCATTGAACTGTCCCTCTATGCTTCAAAATTATTCTATTGTTGTCTACCGTTTCAAGCTTTTACTGTTAAATCTATAATCCATTTTGTTTTATTTATATATCATATATGATGCTTATATAGGATTAGTATTTAGTTTTATTCTTCTGTTTTTAAACATCCAATCTTTCAAACACTATTAATTGAAGATATTGACCTTTGTCCATGTTTGGTTTTGGTACCTGTCTTAGTCACTGTTCTACTTCTATGAAGAAACACCATGACCAAGGCAGCTGAAAACCTAACAGTTGAGGGCTTGCTTACAGTTTAGAGGTTTATTCCATTATCATTATGTCAGGGAACGTGGCAACACACAGGCAAACATGGCGATAGAGAAGTAGTTGAGCACTAAATTCTCATATGCAGATATAGGTGTGGTGGAGAGACAGACTGGGCCTTGGGTGGGCATTTGAAACCTCAAAGGCAATGACACTTCTGACAAGGCCACACTTATTCCAACAATGTCACACCTCCTAATCCTTCACAAATAGTGTCAATCTATGCTGGTGATTAGGCATTCAAATATATGAACCAATAGGCTACTTTTTCATTATTGTTATTATTTTCTCATATATTACATCCTTACCTCAGTTTCCCCTCCCTCTACTCCCTCAGATTCTCCCCAACCTGTCTTCTCCCCAAGATCCATTTCTCCACCCTTTCCTGTCAGTAAAGCAGAGAAGGCCTCCCAGGGATATCAACTAAACATGTCATAGCAAGTTGTAATATGACTAGGCAAAAACCCTGGTATCCAAGCTGGATACAGCAACTCAGTAGGAGGAAAATGGTCCCAACATCAGAGAAAAGGGCTAGAGTGATATCATCTCACAGTCACACCATTAAAAGTCACACATGAACATGAAGTTACACAACAAAACACATATGCAGGGGACCTAGGTCAGTCCCATACAGGCCCCATGTTTGTGGTTTCAATCTCTGTAAACCCTTATGATTCCTTCATACTTGATTCTGCAGGATGTTTTCCATGGTGTCTTGGAGCTCTCTGACTCTCTTCCTCCTCTTCTGCAGGGTTCCCATGGCCCACCTAGTGCTTGGCTATGGGTCTCTGGATCTGCCTTTCTTTTTTTTTTAATTCGATGTATTCTTTATTTACATATCAAATGATTTCCCCTTTTCTGGGTCCCCACTCCCCGCAAGTCCCATAAGCCCTCTTCCCTCCCCCTGTTCCTCCATCTACTCCTTCCCACTTCCCTGTTCTGGAATTCCCCTATACTGTTGCATTGAGTCTTTCCAGAAGCAGGGGCCACTCCTCTGTTCTTTTTCGACATCATTTAATATGTGGATTATTTCTTGGGTATTCCAAGTTTCTAGGTTATCAGTGAGTGCATACCATGATTGATCTTTTGAGACTGGGTTACCTCACTGAGTATGATGTTCTCCAGCACCATCCATTTGTCTATGAATTTCATGAATTCATTGTTTCTAATGCCTGAATAGTACTCCATTGTGTAAATATACCACATTTTTTGTATCCATTCCTCCGTTGAGGGACACCTGGGTTGTTTCCAGCATCTGGCTACTACAAATACGGCTGCCATGAACAGAGTGGAGCATGTGTATTTATTACTGGGGAATCCTCTGGGTATATGCCCAGGAGTGGTATAGCAGGGTCCTCCGGAAGTACCATGCCCAGTTTTCTGAGGAACCACCAGACTGATTTCCAAAGTGGTTGCACCATCTTACAATCCTACCAGCAGTGGAGGAGTGTTCCTCTTTCTCAACATCCTCGCCAGCACCCGCTGTCTCCTTAGTTTTTGACCTTAGCCATTCTGACTGGTATGAGGTGAAATCTCAGGGTTGTTTTGATTTGCATTTCCCTAATGATTAATGATGTTGAACAATTCTTAAGGTGTTTCTCAGTCCTCTGAAGTTCTTCATGTGAAAAATCTTTGTTTAGCTCGGTACCCCACTTTTTAATGGGGTTATTTGGTTCTCTAGGTTCTACCTTCTTGAGTTCTCTGTATATATTAGATATTAGCCCTCTGTCGGATTTAGAGTTGGTGAAGATCCTTTCCCAATCTGTTGGTTGACGTTTTGTCCTTTTGACAGTGTCCTTTGCCTTACAGAAACTTTGTAGTTTTATGAGGTCCCATTTGTCAATTCTTGATCTTAGAGCATAAGCTATTGGTGCCTTTTTGATGACAATTAGGTTAGACACTGATCTAGGATAGGAGAATATCATTAGGAATCATTTCATTGACTGCTTTATCTAATTAGCAATATTTTAGTTAAAATAAGCAGATAGATTTTTCTGATGTTTTAATATCTTGACTATTCATTTATGTATAAAAATTGTTCTTTTTTGTCTTCAAGTTCAAATTATACTTACATAATTTCAGCTTTTGGACTCTAATGATTATAAATTTTATTTACAACTAGCATAGAGGGATTTGTATTTTAAAAGTCTATTCTAGCATAATATTAGTATAACGGATTATCAGTGTTTTACCTTTTCCAGTATTGGCCCTTATTTTTAAGATATCACATTTTGTAGTTTTATGAGGTCCCATGTGTCAATTCTTGATCTTAGAGCATAAGTTATTGGTGTTTTGTTCAGGAAATTTCCCCCTGTGCCCATGTCCTCAAAGGTCTTCCCCAGTTTCTTTTCTATTAGTTTCAGTGTGCCTGGTTTTACATGGAGGTCCTTGATCTACTTGGAGTGAAGTTTAGTACATGGAGATAAGAATGGATCAATTCGCATTCTTCTGCATACTGACCTCCAGTTGAACCAGCACCATTTGTTGAAGAGGCCATCATTTTTCCACTGGATGGTTGTAGCTCCTTTATCAAAGATCAAGTGATGATAATTCTGTGGGTTCATTTCTGGATCTTCAATTTTATTCCACTTATCTACTTGCCTGTCACTGTACCAATACCATGCAGTTTTAAACACAATTGCTCTGTAGTACAGCTTGAGGTCAGGGATACTTATTCCCCCAGACGTTCTTTTACTGTTGAGAATAGTTTTACGTATCCTGGGTTTTTTTGTTATTCCAGATGAATTTGAGAATTGCTCTTTCTAAGTCTATGAAGAATTGAGTTGGGATTTTGATGGGGATTGCATTAAATCTGTAGATTGCTTTTGGTAAGATGGCCATTTTTACTATATTAATCCTGCCAATCCACGAGCATGGAAGATTTTTCCATCTTCTGAGGTCTTCTTCTATTTCTTTCTTATCCCCCTTAAAAAAATGGGGTACCGAGATAAACAAAGAATTTTCACCTGAGGAATAACGAATGGCTGAGAAGCACCTAAAGAAAATTTCAACATCCTTAGTCATCAGGGAAATGCAAATCAAAACAACCCTGAGATTTCACCTTACACCAGTCAGAATGGCTAAGATCAAAAACTCAGGAGATAACAGGTGCTGGTGAGGATGTGGAGAAAGAGGAACACTCCTCCACTGCTGGTGGGGTTGTAAACTGGTACAACCACTCTGGAAGTCAGTCTGGCGGTTCCTCAGAAAACTGGGAATGATACTTCCAGAGGACCCCTCTATACCACTCCTGGGCATATACCCAGAGGATTCCTCAGCACGTAATAAGGATATATGCTCCACTATGTTCATAGCAGCCCTATTTATAATAGCCAGAAGCTGGAAAGAACTCAGGTATCCCTCAACAGAAGAGTGGATGCAAAAAATGTGGTATATATATACAATGGAGTACTATTCAGCCATTAGAAACAATGAATTCATGAAATTCTTAGACAAAAGGATGGAACTGGAGAACATCATCCTAAGTGAGGTAACTCAATCTCAAAAGAACACTCATGGTATGCACTCAGTAATAAATGGATATTAGCCTATAATCTTGGAATACCCAAGACACAATTCACATATCAAATGATGCCCAAGAAGAAAGAAGGAGTGACCCCCGATCCTAGAAAAGCTCAGTGCAGCAGTGTCAGGGAATACCAGGACAGGAAAGTGGGAAGGGATGGATGGGGGAACAGGGGGAAGGAAGAGAGCTTATGGGACTTTTGGGGAGGAGGGATCCAGGAAAGGGAAACTCACTTGAAATGTAAATAAAGAATATATCGAATTTAAAAAAAGATATCACGTTTTACATTTACCTATAATTCTCAAATTTTATGATGTTAGAATCACTAAAAGGGATTTTTAAATTTACTTTACATCCTGATCCCCATATTCCCTCATCCTCTTCTTCTCTGAAAGGGTACTCCCCTAGGTGTCCCCCCTACCCTTGCACATCAAGTCTCTGCAGAACTAGGCACATCCTTTCCCATTATGCCAGACAAGACAGTCCAGTAGGGGAACATATTTCTCAGATAGACAACAGCTTTAGGGACAGCCCCTACCCTGGTTGTTGGGAGACCCACATGGATACTGAGCTGTACATATGCTACATATATGTGGGACCCTAGGTCCAGCCCTGTTAAGCTAGCTGTTTGGCTGTTCAGTCTGTTAGTAACCCCATGTGCCCAGGTTAGTTGACTCTGTTATTTGTCCTGTGGAGTTTTCATCCCTTTTAGTACTCTTAATTCTTTCCCCAACTCTTCTATAAGAGTCCTCCAGCTCTGTCCATTATTTGACTGTGGCTCATTGCATCTGCTTCAGTAAGCTGCTGATTGGAGCCTCTCAGAGGACAGTTAGGCTAGTCTCCTGTTTACACACATAAAAGAATATCATTAATAGTGTTAGAGATTGGTGTTCACTCGTGGGATGAATTTCAAGTTAGGCTGGCTGTTGGTTGGTAATTACCTCAGTTTCTGGTCCATCTTTCGCACTACTTTTCTTGTAGACAAGATAAATTTGGGGTCAAAAAATTAATGGGTATGTTGCTGTACTTATCCCTCCACTGGGGTTCCTGTCTAGTCAAAGGAGGTGGCCTCTTTAGGTTGGATATCTCCACTAAAATGAGTCTCAGCTTAGGTTATCTCCATTGACTATTCAGAGACTCCAACATCTATGACCTCTGGCACATCCTCCATTTGTGCCTGATTCCACAACCCCTCTGGCTCCTGGCCCTCTGACCCTCTCTCATATCTCTCCTCACACCTGATCCTGAATCTCCCCATTCCTTTCCCCATCATTTTCCTATGTAAATAAAGGACTGCATATGCACCAATCAGAGCATTGTCCAATTTATCACTTTCAGAAGTAAGCATTCTATGCAAACAAAGGCTTATATTAGGACCAATCATAGCACTCACCTTTAAACAACTCATAAGAACCCTACCCTGGGTCTTGAGTCCATCCTCCGGAACAACGCCATACCCAGCTGGTGCAGGGAGGCAGCTTAACCACCCAGCACTGTGGAGGGGTCTGCTTGCACAAGTAGAACCACCCCCAAACTATCTGGCAGAAGCCCTTCGGTTTCTGTCTCCAGCTTGGGTCCATCCTCTGGCACATCACACCATCCCCAAGGCAACTTAAACACCCAGGAGTGCAGAGGGACCAGCCAGCACAGATAGAACCACCCCTGCTGCACAAAGGATCACGCCAGGAAACCTCTGGCTGAAGGAAGACCTCCAGTTTCAGTCTCCCGCTTGGGACCACCCTCTGCCACCTTGCAATATATCCAAGTGACACAGGGAGGTAACTAACCACTCAAGAGTGCAGAAAGGCCAGACAGCACAGGTAGGACCACCCCTGCTGCTCAGAGGAAACTGCCAGAAACCCTGAGGACACAAGAGCCGAGAAGCAGCCTGAGACAGGAGTCTTCTGATTTCCACCTACACCAAGAGGTGATCAGGGCCACAGAGCTACATACCAAAATACAAACACAAGAGAGTGGGTCTTGCAGGTGCACAGATACAGAGGGTTGCATGACAGATAAGTCACAGTCAGAGACAGCAACACCAGCAAACACCAGAGATAACCAGATGGCAAAAGGCAAATGCAAGATCATTACCAACAGAAACCAAGGAACATGGCACCATCTGAACCAAGTTCTACAACAGCAAGTCCTGGATAGCCCAACACACCAGAAAAAGAAGGTCTGGATTTTAAATCACATCTCATGATACTGATAGAGGATTTCAAAAAGGACATAAATTACTCCCTGAAAGAAGTACAGGAGAACATGAGTCAACAGGTAGAAGCCCTTTAAAAGGAAACACAAAAATCCCTTAAAGAAATACAGGAGAACATGGGTCAACAAGCAGAAGCCCTTAAAGAGGAAACACAAAAATCCCTTAAAGAATTACAGGAAAACACAAACAAACAAGTGGAGGAACAGAACAAAACCATCCAGGATATAAAAATGGAAGTAGAAGCAACTAAGAAATCACAAAGGGAAACAACTCTGGAGATAGAAATCATTGGAAAGAAATCAGGAGTCATAGATGTGAACATCAACAAGAGAATACAAGACATAGAAGAAAGAATCTCAGGTGCTGAAGATACCATAGAAAGCATTGACTCAACAGTCAAAGAAAATGCAAAATGTAAAAAGCTTATAACCCAAAACATCCAGGAAATCCAGGACACAATGAGAAAACCAAAACTAAAGATTATAGGTATAGAAGAGAGTGAAGATTTATAACTTAAAGGGCCAGTAAATATCTTCAACAAAATTATAGAAGAAAACTCCCCTAACCTAAAGAGAGAGATGCCCATGAACATACAAGAAGCCTACAGAACTCAAATCAGGCTGGACCAGAACAGAAATATGTCCCTTCACATAATAACCAAAACACCAAAGAAAGAATCAAAGAAAGAATACTAAAAGCAGTAAGAGAAAAAGGTCAAATAACATATAAAGGAAGACGTATCAGAATTACACCAGATTTCTCACCAGAGACCATGAAAGCTAGAAGATCCTGGATAGATTTCATGCAGACACATAAATGCCAGCACAGACTACTATTCCCAGCAAAACTCTCAATCACCATAGATGGAGAAACCAAGATATTCCATGATAAAACCAAATTATACAGTATCTTTCCACAAATCCAGCCCTACAAAGGATAATAAAGGATGTGATAGTAGGGTTAGTTTAAACTGAGTTAAAGTATACTTTGCTTTTCTGAGCAGAAATTGGCTGGATAATGAAAATGATGCTGTGGGTATGCCCCAGTATATATGTTCAGTCTTCAAAATGACCCTGCACTTTAATTATCTTACATATATTATTATGTTGCAATATGCACTGGTTAATGTTTGTCAACAAGCTAGGGTCATCTGAAAAGAAGGAATTTTGTTAGTTGGATTTATATGGGTGGGGAACACATAACGAACAGTTCTACCCCTACACAGGCAGTCTTGAGTTGCTCTTTTAACAAGATGATATGAGTATTCTAACTTTCTTTTACTTATCTCTTCTTGGCAAGGTGGAGTTGGCTCCTGATATTAGCCTTCAATACAAAGGAGAGCTAACTGTGGTTTTGCGTTATATTCCTCCAGAGGAGAACCCTATATTCCCAGTGGGACAACATCAAGGTAGGATAACATTCTGTTTCTACAACTGTGTAAGTTGAGTTTAGGGTTACAGTACAACAATGAAATAGGGTTGGAGTAACTGTCTTTTGAGAGTTGAGTACATACTATAATGTTTGTGGAGAAGAAGAATACATGATAAAAATCCATACTTAGAAACCAACCCTGATGGGGAGATTTATTATGTTCAAAAGATACATAATCTTTCCCAATTTAGGGAAGAGCTCTTATATGAGGGAAGGGATTTCTAGGAAGCTGCTCTATGGATTCATTCACAGCTACTCAGAGAGTCTAAAGTAAAGTATCTGGCATAAAACACAAAAAGCACAGGGAAAACCCAGATGAAATCAATTTGATTTTTTCTGTCTTTTTCTTCCTTCCATTAACATTTTAGGAAGGCTTCCTTTATCTTGCTATTCATGGTCACTTTAAAAGTGTTTCCCTGTAAAAGTAACTCATCTCATGGTCTGAGTTTTCTTATGTCAAAAGAGTGGTGACTGTAGTTCTTTGTGTCGGCTTGAGGCATATGGTCTTTACCACAAACATTTTGGCAACGCCAAGAGGTCAGTCCTGAAAACAAGCAAGTAACATTATTCAGACTGATCAGGTTATAGAAAGGAGTATATGTATGTGTATATATACATATGCATGCAATAACACTCAATGAAAAAAGAGACCATGAATTTGAGAGAGAGAGCAAGAAGGGATGTATGGAAGAGTTTGGATGGAGGCAAGGGCAAGATGAAATGATATAATTTTAGAAAAGAAAGAAAAGTACTAAAGATAATGTTGTAAGTATTAAATTGGTTCATATATGTAAGATATTTCAAACAATATTTAATAAGGTGGCAGTCATATAGTGGTTATTGCTCATGTTGAACCTACTACATCAGAATAAGTATGGGAAGTGAAAAAGTTTTCTCCCAACCACAAAATTTAACTCAATCTAGAGCTGAT
The DNA here is from genome assembly GCF_947179515.1 of Apodemus sylvaticus. Taxonomy (NCBI): domain Eukaryota; kingdom Metazoa; phylum Chordata; class Mammalia; order Rodentia; family Muridae; genus Apodemus; species Apodemus sylvaticus. The sequence goes on along the minus strand of NC_067495.1, from coordinate 10,906,829 downwards.
CTTGACTGAAGCTGACAATTTATAAAATGGGAGTTATAGACTATTCGTTTTCAAGTTAGTTTAATATATCAAAGAAATGTCTCACCTATGTCTGGCTTTCACCATAGCTCTTTCTTAGTAAGAATGGGATGGTGGACCAGGAAGGATCTTTTCCATTCTATTCCTTTAGAAGCTTTACAGGACTGTGGTTAAATTTTTTTAAAAAAAGAAAATAAATAAAAATTAAAGAAAGACAATGACTTTATGAGCAAAATATATTATAGGGGTACTAGAAGGAACTTGAGAAGAGGATTAGGGGTGGATATAACCAAGAAGCATTATATACATATATGAAATTTTCTTTTTTTTACTTGATATATTTTTTATTTACATTTCAAATAATTTCCCCTTTTCTGGCCCCCACTCCCCGAAAGTCACATAAGCCCCCTTTCCTCCCCCTGTTCTCCCACCCACCCCTTCCAACTTCCCTGTTATGGTTTTGCCTTATACTGCTACACTGAGTCTTTCCAGAACCAGGTGCCACTCCTCCATTGTTCTTGTACCTCATTTGATGTGTGGATTATGTTTTGGGTATTCCAGTTTTCCAGGCTAATATCCACTTATTAGTGAGTGCATATCATGATTGATCTTTTGAGACTGGGCTACCTCACTTAGCATGATTTTTCTCCAGCTCAATCCATTTGCCTAAGAATTTCATGAATTCATTGTTTCTAATGGTTGAATAGTACTCCATTGTGTATATATACCACATTTTTTGCATCCATTCTTCTGTTGAGGGATACCTGGGTTTTTTCCAGCTTCTGGCTATTATAAATAGGGCTGCTATGAACATAGTGGAGCATATGTCCTTATTACATGCTGGGGAATCCTCTAGGTATATGCCCAGGAGTGGTATAGCAGGATCTTTTGGAAGTGAGGTGCTCAGTTTTCTGAGGAACCGCCAGACTGATTTCCAGAGTGTACCAATTTGCAACCCCACCAGCAGTGGAGGAATGTTCCTCTTTCTCCACATCCTCGCCAACACCTGCTGTCTCCTGAGTTTTTAATCTTATCCATTCTGACTGGTGTAAGGTAAAATCTCAGGGTTGTTTTGATTTGCATTTCCCTGATGACTAATGAAGTTGAGCATTTTTAAAGATGTTTCTCCGCCATCCGAAGTTCTTCAGGTGAGAATTCTTTGTTTAACTCTGTACCCCATTTTTAATAGGGTTATTTGGTTTTCTGGGGTCTAACTTCTTGAGTTCTTTATATATTTTGGATATTATCCCTCTAAGTGATGTAGGGTTGGTGAAGATCTTTTCCCAATTTGTTGGTTGCCGATTTGTCCATTTGATGGTGCCCTTTGCTTTACAGAAACTTTGTAATTTTATGAGGTCCCATTTGTCAGTTCTTGATCTTAGAGCATACGCTATTGGTGTTCTGTTCAGAAACTTTCTCCCTGTACTGATGTCCTCAAGGGTCTTCCCCAGTTTCTTTTCTATTAGCTTCAGAGTATCTGGCTTTATGTGGAGGTCCTCGATCCATTTGGATTTGAGCTTAGTACAAGGAGACAAGGATGGATCAATTCCCATTCTTCTGCATGCTGACCTCCAGTTGAACCAGCACCATTTGTTGAAAAGACTATCTTTTTTCCATTGGATGTTTTCAGCCCCTTTGTCAAGGATCAAGTGGCTATAGGTGTGTGGGTTCATTTCTGGATCTTCAATCCTGTTCCATTGATCCGCCTGCCTGTCACTGTACCAATACCATGCCGTTTTTAACACTATTGCTTGGTAGTATTGCTTGAGGTCAGGGATACTGATTCCCCCAGATTTTCTTTTGTTGTTGAGAATAGTTTTAGCTATCCTGGGTTTTTTGTTATTCCAGATGAATTTGAGAATTGCTCTTTCTAACTCTATGAAGAATTGAGTTGGGATTTTGATGGGTATTGCATTGAATCTGTATATTGCTTTTGGCAAAATGGCCATTTTAACTATATTAATCCTGCCAATCCATGAGCATGGGAGGTTTTTCCATTTTTTTTGAGGTCTTCTTCCATTTCCTTCTTCAGAGTCTTGAAGTTCTTGTCATACAGATCTTTCACATGTTTGGTAAGAGTCACCCCAAGGTACTTTATACTGTTTGTGGCTATTGTGAAGGGTGTCATTTCCCTAATTTCTTTCTCAGCCTGCTTATCCTTTAAGTATAGGAAGTCTATTGATTTGCTTGAGTTGATTTTATAACCTGCCACTTTGCTGAAGTCTAGTCTCTGATTTTAGTGGGATTGCTTCAAGTTTCTCTCCATTTTATTTATTTATTTAAAATTTAAATTTAACTTAAAATTAAAATTAAAAATTTTATTTATTTGCTTCAATTTATTTATGTCTTTATTTTTCAGGAAAGACAAAAATGAAAGACCTATGCAGAAGAATTCTATTAGAATAGAAACCTTCATAAATATTTATATATTTATTTATATTATATATTATTTATATATGGTAACAAAAAAGCTTGATGGTCAAAAAAGAAAGCAGTTATTTGTAGATGTCCTTTGTAAATTGTAAAGTAGAATCTCTAACCTCCTCCATCTCCTCTCTCATGGTTCCTACAGGAAAGAAGATCTTTAAAAAGGGAAAGAAGAAAGAGTCGCCTGCCATTTCTGGGGGAATACTTGAAGTGTTCATCAAAGAAGCAAAGAATTTGACAGCAGTAAAATCAGGAGGCACTTC